>NC_137124.1:24674477-24839141 GCF_949319135.1 Squalius cephalus | reverse complement strand
CAGATGAAAAATCAAAGGCTGAGAAGTGCTTGTTATGATTTATCTCTGGTATTATTAATATGGTCAAAGGAGAATATTTATTTAATGTAACAGGCTGAAGATGGTGCTAATGGCCCTTGAGAGAGGTCAGGATGTCACAGGCTTATATTAACAAGCACTTTAGGTCGAGACAGATTAATTGGCATATTCATTTGGTTAGTGGGATCGCCAAGGCAGAGAACGAATGTGTGTGTTTTGGCACGCAATATACAATTAGTACACTTGACGGTTACCATGTATGTTGTCATATTTTTGCAACACTCTCAAGATTAAGCTCAACAGCCACCAAATTACTTTAAGTATTGATTCATTTTCTCAAATGGGTGAAACTCAATTCTGAAAATGTCTTTGCATTGTGACCAGAAAGAACAGAATTTGGATACCTGTTTGACTGCTGCTATATTTTCCAGAGGGACAGATGATTAGTTTATTCCTGATAGCTTAAGCTGGATTTGAATAGCCAGAATCGGGCCCTGTGTGAGCTTTAGCTGGCTATTGATGATCTCCTCAGTGCCTTTCCCTGTAACCTTGTGCTGGTTCCCTGTTCCGAATAAGATATATGCCTGTAAACCTGGTAATGTGGTGTTAACAACTGCTGGCACAACTCAAAATATGGAGTATCTAAAACTGAATTTTTCATTGTGCTGAACATTCTTGCAGAATGCCACATCCATCAAAAGACCCGGCCCACACATAAAACATGCAAACAGATACATGGGGGCTTGTTAAATAGGTTATATAACACATTTGTAATTAAAGCAGTTCAGAATTGATTTCCAGTTCAATTTCTGAATTTAAATCGAGGTAAAACCAGGAATGTGGAATTGCAATTTGGATTCGACAGAAAGGACTTCAGGGTGGAAGAATGCCACCACCTGATGAATTAATTAATTCAGTAAATTCCTCTTCCTGTCATTTCAATTCAACTTCCTGTGGGTGATGGTTAATTCAATTCAATTTTAAAATTTAATTACATTTTTTTTTAAAAGCCAAGTCTTAATTTTTGCACAAACCTGATGTAACCTCATGTATGCATCATAATTTATCTTTGTTCTTTTACTTTAAACCAGTGGTAAAATCTGGCACCTAATTTCTATGTTGCAACAAAGTTGCAATACCTTTCTATACAATGTGATGAGCCGTCATTGCTCTTACATCAGACCAGGTCTTCAGCCTCTCTCCTTGTGACAACTTCCTGTAGCTCTCCATCAAATAGGGCTGAGCCGGCCACACTGTCTGACACATCTTGACACATTGAGAGCTAATTACAGAACAAATAATTAACCTGACAACATGGCACAGAAACAATGACACACTCTCAAGATGGCTGTCTCTGGCCTTGATGGACGACTTAAAATAGATCTATCTGCTGAAAATGACCTCCCACATACACTGCCGAAATCCACGTTGACATACTGAAACTATTACAAGAAAATTATGCACTATTTTTGGTATAAACTGTCTACTCACCGACATAATGACATGCAAATAAATACACATACACACACTGAAGGTTATTCATTATGTGCTCCCTCTCTCTCTCTCTCTCTCTCTCTCTCTCTCTTTCTCAACAGCAAACACTCACAAAGAGAGCAACTTTAGAAAGCAGAAATTCAATTGTCTGGATGAAAGAGAGGGATTCCGGCTCTTGTTGTTTTGGAAGACTGCAGAGAGCTGAAGGAAAAGGATGGGAAAATTAATGACTACAATGGAGTCGTCGCATTTTTCTTACTGCTAAAAAATACCACAAAGGACAAGGCCAGTGACAAGCCCTATTATTTGGTTATGCTTGCAAAGAAGCGACAGCTCCTGCTGGGAAGAGGTGACCTGGAGAGGGGGTTCTGTAGGAGGGGGTACGGGGGCTCGGGTGTCAAGAGGGCCAGTGAAATAGTGGCTGAGTACAGATCTGCCACCCTTCCTTTGTAGCCACGTCACGTGGAGCTACCAGACTGTCAACACAAAGACAAATTATCGCGGCCAAGGAAGACCTGTCATCTACTAAAGCATTCTCTCTCTTTCTCTCTCTCTCTCTCTGTCTAAGTATATTTTGCTCTCTAGTTACTTTAAAGCACTCATAGTTATTGAGGGCACAAGAGAGAAACAAGAAAGAGGGAAAGAGTGTGAGAGGAAAAGCATTGTGTCCCATCTTCTAGCTGTAGTCACTGTTGTGATGGCACAAAAGCAGAAGTGAGGCACTATATCTGTACACTACTGATTTATATTTGAGACAACTGACAAGGGCTGCGTTTCCCAATAATGTTGAAGATCACGCTCATAAGATCATCTCCACTAATGTTATTAACATTATTTTATTATGGAGTAATGCCTGTTCCCCAAAGTTTCTTGAAGAGACTGCACTTTATAAAGTAGAATTTAAGTGTGCCTGCTATCAGGTCTAAAGATGCTGAACTAAGTTCAAAGCTTAAAAAAAAAAAAAAAAAAAAAATAATAATAATAATAATAATAATAATGGCTTCAGTAAAACAGGCTATTCGCCTGAAATTAGGCTTTTGCTAATTTAGCATTCCACACAGAGTTTATTGAAAATACATGGGGGCCTGCAAGTGATATTTAATCTACAAATTTTCTCATTTCTTCGAAAATGTAAATTCTGCACAAGGAGCAAAATTACAATAATGACCATGGTCACATCTACTGAACTACTTCTACACGATACAAAATGTGTGCCTATAGATGCACTACCATTCAAAAGTTTGGGGTCAGTATGTTTTTTTTTTTCTTTTTTTAATTTAAGAAATGTATACTTTTATCAGCAAGGACGCATTAAATTGACGAAAAGTGAAAGTCAAATATCACTATTACAACAAATGATTGCAAATAAATGCTTTTTAAAAAACTTTTCTTTCATCCTTTTCTTTCATTTCATGGTTTCCACATCAAGGCACGAAACCATTTACAACATTGATAATAATACGAAATGTTTTTTGAGCAGCAAATCAGCATATTAGAATGATTTATTGCAGATCATGTAACACTAAAGATTGCTGAAAATTCAGCTTTGCCATCACAGGAATAAATTACATTTTAAAATGTATTAAAATAGAAAACAGTTATTTTAAAATGTAATAATATTTCACAATATTACTGTTTTAATGGGGTTTTTTTGAGTATTGGTGAACATAAGAGACTTCTTTCATAAACATCAACAAATCTTACTGGCCCCAAACTTTTAAATGGTTAGTGTTTTTATTTTTTTTGAGTGTGTATGTGTTTTTTTTTTTTTTTTTTTTTTTTTTTTTGTGTTTTTTTCAGAAGTGAATTTCTTCATATAAATGTTTAGGATAAGTTGAGCTCACTGGAATAATTGTAGAGTGCTGAAATTCCATAATAAATAACCAGTGTAGCCAATGTTATTAACACCACAAGAGCTATAGTCTATATCAGAACAATGGCCTCATAACTCTTGACTGCGTAATAGCTTTGAATCATGTTCTGTATTTTACTGCTGAACGTCTTACAACAACTTGCTCTAATTCCACATATGTGCATGTATCCAAACAACATTTCTAATAAAAGGAACAATAGAGCTTTGAGTTGTCCTTAGAAATAGAGAGCTGCTATTGTGGTTGAAGATATCATTTCAATCGCATCAATATGACAGGGCCTTTTAAACCCATCCCGAAGAGAACAAAGACTTCAGTTCCTTAACAAATGTATGGGGGGATGCCGAACCCTCATGCCTCTATTTCATTCTTTCTTTTTCCCATTTTCTTTCTCTCTATTTTTGCTCCCTCAAGCAGGGGCATGAACTTGGTTGGGCTCGACTTACCCCCCCTTGCTGAATACCACATTTGGAACACACTGTCACAATTGGCTGAATAATCTCACCCCCTGTCACAAGGACCTCACATTCACATATAAACCAATTCAACAATACCCACACAGAGCACAGATAGCTGGATCATGCACAGAGACACGGAGAAAGAGAGCGAATGAGTGGAGGACAAGTGTTCTAACTTTTCTCATGTCAGTTTCTCCTCAGGGGGAAGACTTGTGCAGAGAGATGGCGGGGAGGGGGGCGTGTCTTTTAAAGACACTGCTTTGAACTGAATTCATGGCCTATTTGCATAAGCAGATTTGGGCTGAGTGAATGGCTGAAGCTCTGTGTCTGGTCATTAATATGCGAGCTAATTCAGTCCAATGTAAGCCCATTGAGAGCGCACTAAAGGCCAGTTATCCGAGCCCTATTGTTTAGGGTCTAAACCAGCTCCAGCAGTTGTTACAAATTACATACTTAATTGATTTAAAATCTGCCATAAACCACACAATCAGTAGGGAAGCCGTACCATTGGCCGCTGAGAAATTTAGAGAGTAAGTGCGCCTTTTGAGTGCCTGTTCTGTGGATTAAAACAACACAGCATGTGGACGGATAATATGTGTAACTGCAAAAGACACGCAACCTCTAAAGTAGAAGACTTGGGTAGAAGCAGAGGCAACACGGTATATGTTCACGGGTTGTTTCTACACAATAGTCTACTCAAAAGCTTCTGCATTTATAACTGTAAGATCTATATGAGACAGCAGGACAGAATCCGTATCATTCCCATTTTCCTTGTGATACCATAATCAGGAAAAAAGAAAGTACTTGTTTGACTGTAAGCAAAGGCTGTGGGAAGTTAGCATTGAAATCACAGTAGTGTACTCCATTGACTTCAGTGAGACTTTTCACACACTTGTTAGTTTACATAATTTGTCCACTAACTATAGCTAGCGTTTTATGTATTCTACACACAATTAATAATGTTTACACTTTTTGCATAAATTAACAAAAGTGTAGCTTGATTGAAAATAGCACAACTTAAAAATATTCTCTAAACAAGTGATATTAGCCGTGATAGTTGTTTTCTTCACACATCAAATGTCTCAGTGAAATCTGTTTATCAGTTAGAATACAAATCAACACCTGGGACATAAAAGTGCATGAAGTTTGAAGGAACACCTATACCCTGAAAGCTGAATCCTCTCCATCCAAAAATCCTCTTAACATATGCACTATTTTACGTGAACATCTGAAAATAAGATGAAAAAGAAGTGTTTAATGATTTTTAAGAGCCTTTGAGTGTGTGCATATGTATGAGAGAATAAGAAAATGTGTTTGAGAGCAAAATTGTATGTGTGTGCGCGAAAAAGAGAAAGAGAGCGAAAGTGTGTGTCATGTTGGGCAAGAAAACACGCTCAGTCAGATGTAATCTTGTTTAATGTACCTCTGCTCTACTGAGAGCTCTAAGCCCTTCGCGTGTGAGTAGTATTAGTGCGCAATCTCTCTCTCTTTCTCTCACTCCCATTCTCTCCCGCTCTCTTTTTTGTCCCGCTGACCCCCTGCTTCAGCCACCGCCATTGTAAACCTCTGTCTAACCCGTGTGTGTAGGGGCCAACTTCGTTCCTTACCCTTTTCTCCCCTCTCTCTAGCCCAGATACGGCACATCAAAGCCAGAAGAGACACTCTTTGTGCTTGCTGCTCCCTTGACTCTCAACATGTGGTTTTGAAGGCTCGAAACATCGGCCCCTTTTAACCCATTCTGAGGAGATTAGGCAGCGCCTTCAGTTGAGTATTAGGGAAACTATAGTAACCAATAAGCCGTATGTCCGTGAATGGAAACTATGTATCTTGTCAGAGAAGAGCTGTCGGGACATCACGATCCCAGACAAGTTCCTCTGCGGGGCTTTGGCACCCTTGACAGGGGCCCCTTCTTTTTAGGCCAACACAAAGTGACACACCAGAACCCCCCTCTACACCCCTGCTCTGCACAGACGCGCTCCTAATAGTAATCTAAATTCAACAGAAATGGCAGAAGTAAAAAAAAAAAAAAAAAAAAAAAAAAAGTTGTTTTCCACAGAGGCACAAGCATTTAATTATTGCAGGCCAACATTTTTTGGCTTGTTTACGCGTGTACCTCGCCCACAACTGTGAGAGCAAAAGCTGTGCTGAGATGCTAACCATGGAGGGGCTAAAAAAAGCTGTCGGACGGATAACCCATGGTCCGTGTGAGGAGACATGGGAAATAAAGCCTGCTTTAAACTGTGTGTTTTTCTGAAGAGGAGCATGTGTGCATATGTATCTTGCGGTGATGGGGAAGGGCCAAGCTACTCTGCTGGCTCAGGCTTCATTAAGAGGTGTAAACAGATCTCGGCAGGGCCCGGTGGCGCACACATGCATATACACACTGGCAGGGCAAGGAGCAATGCTACTCATCCCCACTAAGTCATACGTTCTCCCTTACACAGACACATTGGGCAGGGCCTGATGGTAGGCCAATCAGATGCTGGCTTCTCGGTAAGCCTTGTGTGAGCTAAAGACTCCAAGCAGTGGCAACTCATTAAAACTGAGATCCTGGAGCAACTGTCGCGCCACTAGCAACTGGAAGCAACCTCTTCCATGCTAGGAGCAGACCAGTATCCCAGACCCAAACAGCCTGACGCATTACAGCCCACACATGCAGGGATCAGGCCCTCCCAAACAGCATGATGTATACTTGACATACCTCACCTTAACACTGCCATATGCTAAACAATGTCTGCAAAGAAATAGTGTATCATCGCAACTGTGATGTTTATGGCACTTTTATAGGGATGCATGAGATATTTTTAATTGATATAATATATCTATATTTTAAAAGGTCGTTTAGATCTAACATAATCTTAACACTAATAATTTAATAACATTTTGTTAAAGGTAATCATAAGCAAATCTCAAAATGAATAATAAGGCACGCAAAGGGATAATCACAGAATGGTTTGTCGGATCTCATATTTTAATAGTATTTATAGCTCCTAAAAAAACAGGCTGTGAGACTATGAGGAATGGTTACCTCGAAATGTATGTCCGTATGCAAATATTTAAATGAAATACATACACCTCTTCAGCTATTGTCACGTGTCAGTGATTACCCCTGCTGTAGGATGCCAACCCCTGCTGAACATTATGATGTTGTGTTGCCTAAATTCACGTCGAACTTTTTAAAAGATATATGCATCGGATATTGTCCATAACAAGGAAATAATTATGGGCTTCTCGGTAGCGGCCAGAATTTCACGTTGTACATTTTTCCCAATTTTGTGTGTATTTGCTTGTGATCAAGAAATGCTCCCTGACAGAGGGATGCTGTATCATCAGTCAGGAGCTTGGCCCAGTTTTATGTGGCTTTGAGAACCTTCTGGAGCGTTCTTTGGGGTGACTGCTCCTCCACATGGGTCACTCTGATGCTGACCCGTATTCTAAACCGGGCTACTGGCAGCCAGCCTGCTTCCGTCTGTTGGGCATATTGGGCCGTTTAGTGGGGTGCTTGTGAAGATCAAATGGGTTAAGATGGTCCTTCTCCGTCTGTTGGGAGAAAAAGAGCATCAAAAAGGTGTAAATTTCACTTCCCCACTTTTGATTAAGTCAAGCATGAAAAGAAATGTAATACTCTCGAGTGGCAAAGGCTCTACACTATTGATGCAGTTACTTCTGCTTGAGAGGAGCCAGTGAGCCTGCAGGGAGTGGAGCTGAGGCTGGGCTGGGTAAAGACACGGCCAGATGGAGGGCTTTCTCTGCTTCTGAAAGGAGGCTTAAGAGCTCCCTTCCTCAATCCCTCTCTATACTGCCTGGGTGCTGTCCCAGTCCTGCTTGCCCCCCTTAACCTCACAAGCTCTCTCTCCCCTTCTTTCTCTCTTTCTCTCATTCGCTCAGTAGCTTCCACCATATGGGCTTGTTTAAAAACTCCAACAGCTTGCTAAACACAAGCACAACAACACAGTATTCATAACTTGTGCTATCCAACGGAGACCTCCCCTATCGCAATCACACACAGAGGCAGACACTTGTCCTCCATGAACCTCACAACTTCAGTGACATTTAACTCCAGTTCATCATTTAGGTTATATTAAGTTCTGCTAAGTTATAATTGTTAGTGAAATAAATAGTTAAAATATGTTCAGATATTTTATGAAATACATTACAAATGTATTCCCATTATTCAAAAGGTTTTATTTTTTCAGCAAATGGAAAACCGTTGCAAATTGTTTTATATGGGAAATAAAATAGGTTTTGTTTTAGTAGATCTCAAATTTTAAATCTTAATCTCTTTTCTCCTTTTCATGTCAGTAAAAGCATTTACATTTATTCATGTAGACACTTTTACATACATGAATAAATGTAAATGCTTTTACTGACATGAAAAGAAGAAAAGAGATTAAGATTAATTAGACTAAAATAAAGTAATAATGTCTGCAAAAAGTGTAAACAAATGTCCTTGTTCAAGAATAAACAATTTAAAAGGACATGTTTAGAATGCAGACCTTTTTTTTGTAATCGACACCTACAGAAGCTGGGATGATTGCATTGATTTGGATAAATCAAATCAATTTTTTTTTTTTTTATATAATTTGATATAAATAAATTATGTTCAGTGCATACTCTGATCTCCCTAAATAGCACTGTTCATTATTACTAGTCTTTAATGACAGACCTTTCCCAAAGTGAAATTCAACCCTAGAAATAGCCTGTCCAGTATTCTAGGGACAGAGGAATGGAGAAGCTTTTGAAAGGACTTAATAGAATCTTTACCCGCTCCAACAATCCACTCCCTCTGAGCTGCATTAAGTAGTTATTGTAGAGGGACAATGACCTAAATAGCTCAACATCAACTTCATTAGCCATGCGGCCAAGACCGAGAGCATTTCACGGTGGAGGCTATTGTCAGGGCTCACCCCAGGTGAGCATTAAATTGCAAATGATACTCTGAAAGGCGCAGAGAGAGAGAGAGAGAGAGAGAGAGAGAGAGAGAGAGAGAGAGAGAGAGGGAGAGAGAGAGAGAGAGAGGGAGAGAGAGAGAGGGAGAGAGAGAGAGAGAGATGGACTGAGAGGAGAGAGAATGGTAGCGAGGATGAGAAAGCAAGTGAAAAGGCAGTGGAGAGCTGCTCTGACCGTAAAAAATCCAATCCATCACGGAATGCATTCCTCTCCTCTCCTAAGTGTCCTATTTGTAAGCAAGACCGGGCTCAACCCTGTGGGGTGAGAGAGAAAGAGAGAGAGAGAGAGAGATAGAGAAAGAGAGAAGAGCCCCCGGAGTCTAATGACAGGCTGATAGCAATTACTTTAGTCCGTCAACAGTGGCTCCCTATCGGCACATTCCTGCTGAAAATTAGTAGACTGAGGAAAATAAGGAGTGAATTAGATTTAGGAGGAGGAGAAAAAAGAACTTTTGATTCACTCCATATAAGTATATCAAAGTTGCTCTTAAAAAGAGGGAGAGAGAAAGAGAGGGAGCAAGAGAAAGTTACAGCACATGAAAAAAAAAAATATATATATATTTATTCCTGCACAAGTCTCCTCTGGCTTTGTAACTCTGCAAATCAATAAGCGCATCCTCCCGGCCTCAACATTTCCACTTTAATGGCTCCTCCGATCAACATGTTAATAAAAAGTCCTCTGTAGAGCACTCAGCGAGGGCCTGGCGACTAGATGACTGACTAGAAGAGATGGCACGATTCCGGGGGTGCGTTCCCAGGCGGAACTGCGTCGTGTCACCCTGCCGGATGAGAAATTGGGCCTTTACATATTCCTTGTCACCGACGGCTGAAGTGAAGGCACCCCAGAGGCCGGTGTTGGTTGCTGCTTGCCTGGTGGACTGGAGTAAATTAAAGCAGGGATTAGGCTGGGCTGAGATACTAGCTGACAGGCTCTGAGGATGCAGTCTGGCAGAGGGCTCTCTCCCTGCCCATATGTCTTCATGAAGCACCCCAGTGGGGGCTCACTAATGAGACCAGCACAGCACGGCAGTTTAGCTCCCAAACACCAGAGGACACACACAAAGAGCCATCATAAGGACACACACACACACACACACACACACACACACACACACACACACACATACATACATAGAAGTGACACAAATAGGCACAAAAAGCACTTTTTGTGCTGAGATTTGTTGGAGTTGCAGCGCTAACCAGTTTCCCCTCATGGAGGAGTTCCTCAACATTCCTGTGTTTTCTCTACATGTTTATGCTTTCTGTGTGTGAAATCGCATCTGAAAAATGAACAAAAACCACAACAAATCTGACAAGCGGGTACCAGAGACTCTCCATGAACGCTGCTGTGGAAAACTAATCCCTTTTCTCCGTGCAAGACCTATCTAGGCTCTTGATCTAGAGTTGGGGGAGGCATGGACTATACCTGCCCGCAGGCTGCTGAGAGGTGTGCTAGCTTTAGAACTATAATTACCAGCGATTACAGCATAATTACACACGTTAGTGCTTTAGGTTTTGCTTGCTCTTCCATGGGACACTGCAATTAGTAAGTAGCCCCTGATAACACTCTTTGAGTTTGAGCATTTGCTGGTCCCCACGCTCCTGTGGATAAATATCCTCTGGCTATGCAACATAAATATGAAACATGACTGTGACTGACTCTGTGTGATGACACCAAGGTAGGGATTTGCTGAAATATGAAAAATATATGGGATGTGTCGAATGCTTCATGTGCCCTTTTTTGAAAAAAAATAAAAAAATAAATAAAAATAATGTATAATCTTACTTATAAAAAAAGGAGAAAGTTTTGATTTGCTAGTTTTGTCTGTGGATGTCTCTTGTCCTTTGAGGAAAGCTTCAACTCCTTCATAACCTTTAAAATCCACATCCTATTATGTAACATTTAACTTAAAATGAAATGGGAGCATAAAAGTGAAAATAAATTCCATCAAGTGGGATAGGAGTCATGAAATAGAGGAGCACAGAATGATTGTCCTGTGCTCTGACGGTAAGCCTCAGCATCGCTCAACCACAGAGCCATTAAAAAAAGCCATCGATCCACCACACTATCAATGAGGACAACCGTGAGATGAGCAGAGACAAGAACAGAATTTAAAGATGGTTAAGTATCCATGTGTTTTGCCTCCCAATATCTATTTTGAATGAGAATCTTTAATAGTTATGAGTGCAGAAAAAGTTTTGTAAATGGTAACAAATCCACCTTAGTTGTTTTCTTATATTGTGTATACTTTTAAAGAGATTGGTCACATTAAAAGTCTTAATCTATTACCCACCCCCATGCCATTCCAAGTTTTTGAATCATTTAAAAAAATCATTTTACAAAAGAAAGTCATACAGGCTTAGAACAACATTAGGGTGAGTAAATGACAGTATATTCTCAAGAATATTATTGATTGATATATATATATATATATATATATATATATATATATATATATATATATATATATATATCCTTTGGCAACAGTAGTAGCAAGAATGGCAACAATTAAAATAATGATATTTTAATGAATAACATGAGTTCTGGTCATTTTTCAGTCTCTATAATGTACTGTGCCAAGCTATCCGTAATTAAATCATCAGAGCAATGTGCCCTGAGATTCCAGAGAGGGCACGGTGCAAAAGTTTATGTTCCCAGGACAAGCGGAAGAGTGAGAACGAGAAAAGTGAGCAAGACCGAACGAGCACAGGGATGAAAGGATGAGCATCGCGCCTGCCGCATAGATTTTTCTCCACAGAGTGGATTACAGACACCTACTTTCAGCTTAGGGTGGAGTTTTTGAAGTTTGGGCTGGGAGGGAAAAGATGCCTTTGGCAGAGTCCTGTTTGATTCTGGTGGGAGCTTGCCACTAATCCCACCCTCCGCACACACACACATGCACGCAAACAGCAGCGTTCTCACCTTCCGCCTGATCCACTGCGCTAACTCCTCCCGGCGGCCGCGGGATCGTTATCCTTCCATCCCTCCCTCCATCCATTTGTAGGAGCGAGAGATGCGGATGTTGGGGTGTTCTCTTCTCCTGTTCATTAATTTCCCTAAGCAGATTAGTGGATGTGTGTTTGTTGTTGTTGAAGCTATCTGATTTGCCTAAGCCCTTTGTTTTTTCATGTGGTTTACACTTTAAAGCCCCCCTCTTTTTCACAATCAGCCTCTCTGATGGGGGATAAAATGGACCTACTGGCAGAAAAGCAGGGAACAGCAGAGGCATACACAAACACACACTGGTCGGTAGGGCAGTGAAGAGGGGGGAAAGGTGGGGGGGTGGCCCCTTTCTGACAGTTTAGACATGCCAAGAAACAGACGAGCAGCATTGCATGATGTGCGTGACGATCTGCTGGGCTCAGGACTGAAGACGAGATAACGGCCCATATACAAGATGCGCTCTGTAGGGTCAGCGGCCAGTGGCACCTCTCCCAGAGTCCGATTCTGCCATACAGGATACTGAGCACTGACAATAGTGTATGACTGCCAGTTTCCCGGCCAAGTGCCATGCGGAAAAATGAACCATCAAAACGATGTGGTCAGTTGGCAGACCATTACAGGGTACCTTGTGAAAATGACAGTTATTTAACTTTCATCCACCGGATGGGAATTCGCCAGTGATGACCAATTGGGTGCCCAGAGGTCGCTTCGTCTTCTCCCCGAAACGTCTCATTAGAGAGATGAACAGCGAGCGAGTCCCATCCAACCGGCTGCTGGCAGAAGCCACGCTGCCGCGATTCAATTGGACGCCCCGCACACATCATTATCAGCTATCAGCGACAGTCAGCCCAGAATTACACAATTAATCCCACTTTTCATATGCCGTGGACGGAGAGTGATCCAGTGTGTTCTGTGTAAATGAGCTGTCATGCTCTATAGCTGAGGACGAAGAAGAGTATATGTCACACAGAGCTTGATCTGAACACACTCTACAGGTAATACTGACAGAAGACACATTACTTCAGAGGGCTGTGTCAGATACATGACAGCAGTGACAACAGTTGTGGGCTCTCACACTGTAACCAAGATGTTATGTAAAAAAAAAAAAAAAAAAACCCCCAGATTTTCTTATTGTTATTAATGCAAAATGTTTTGCTTAGATATAAACAAAACACCAAGGTTACATCAGAATAGACTTGCCGTCAATACTGTCATGTGTAATATAATAGTAATAATAATAATAACTGAATAATTGAATTAATAGTTATTTAATAAAGTTTCTTCTCTTTACAGCAATAACAAAAACAAGACTTATTATTATTGAAAGAAGATGTATTAATTGTATTAACTCTCAATGGGACAAACTGTATTATTGTTTTTATTCATTTGTATTATTATTTAAATTATAAAATGAATAACACTTATAATAATAATTATTTAAAATGTAAATAATTATTATTAATAATGATCTTTTACTTATAACAACAACAACAACAACAACAACAATAATAATAATAATAATAATAATAACAACAATAATAAGGGCCTATTCAATCAATCAATCAATCAATCAATCAAAAAGTAAATAATTTAAATAACACAACAATCAACTTCAGTGGCGTATACAGCCCAGGCTCATGAGAAAAACGTACCTGTGGCAAAAATTTTATAAAACACAAAATATGTTGCGTCGTGCACGTTTCGGGACGGTTTCAAAGTGAAATAAAAAAATTTTTTCAGGACAGATGAACGTGAATATAGCAACATTTTGTTACGTTGGAGTTTGTAAGCTTCACCTCAGTTCTGAATTGAAACTGTCTGGTGAGTGGTGCTAAAAGCTTAATGCTCGGTTTAAAAATAATGTACAACTACTACACTAAAGCCTAAACCTGCCCGATAGTGTTAATAAAAGCAAATGTGACATAAAAACACAAACGTCACAACGGGATTTGAGCTTGTTTTTGAACTCTCTGTCTCCGAGCTCTTTTATTGTGACTCATCTTTCCCGGGATTCGTCGAGCTCTCCACATCGCAAGTAGGCCTACAATTCTGTACCAGCTGAGCTACCGAGCAAGTATGATTGGTCAGTAAAACCGAACATATGGAGCTGTGGTAAAACGTGTTTTGAGGTCGTAACATAATTGTGGAAGGTGCTCCGTGAAAACAAGTCTTTATTAATCCATAATCTGCCCCTGTAATCATAACTATTACAATTGCTTGCATTTCATCAAACTGCAGTGAAATACGTATTTTGCGTTGAGCAAAAATTTGTTTTTCCAATGAGCCTGTGTTGGGCGTATACCAGAGTTTTTCAGTCAATCTAGACTACAGATTTATCGTTTACATGCAAGAGTTAATAACTGTATCTATGAATGTCCTTATTTATGCCTGGCTGTTGTTGTTTTCTCTTATTCTTCTCTCAAGTTATGAAGGGGCTCCAGGGGCCTTGTGGGAATGAGCATTTTCCTGGACCTGCATTGTGACACTATAAAGTCTATGTGTGTGTGTGTATTTTACTACAGGCAATGGTCACAGCCTCTTTGCTTGGATAACCCTGCTGCTATATAAATTCAGTAAACTTCATAGAAATTTAATAAGTGACGCCGCTTTGTGTTCGCCTGGTGAGCTCGCTGCCATGCCCCAAGCTGAGAGCCATATTTGTGATGATTTCCCCTCTCCCACTCCTCCTTGTACTCCACATCTTCTTCTACTCCTTTGGTCTTTCTTTCTTTTTCAGTTTTTGGAGTGGTGGGGAGGTCCCTCTTAGCGCAGCTATAGAAGTCACAGAGGCTGTTTTGACCCCCGGGTTACTTCTGTTTAAGCCAATACAGACTAAGCACATTCTTAGGGGGCATGATATCAGAGGGGGGGGTCTGCCTTTTTCTTTTCCTCTGTCTCTCACTTTCTATACTTCAAATATCGTGCCTACAGAAAGCATTCAGTTAAAAGGACAGTCATATTCATTTGAAATCTCTTTTTCCCTAGTCCCTCCTTTACTCTCTCCCTCTCCATCACTTTCATCTTTCTCGTTGGTTTCTCCTCTTCTGCACCATACCGTGCACATCTCTGCCATGACAACTAAATAGGCCCCCTAATACCACTTCATAAAGGATGGAGGTATCCCCTAGGCAAGTCCTTGTAAATTAAACCCATAAACGGTGCCCTGACTCAGGGCTTAAAGACTCAAACCTCTCACTCAAGTCACAGCGCCAGTTCAACAATCCACACTAAAGCACACCTCAACAAGGTGTAATTTATAGGCATGTCGTACAGTGAGAAATAAATGTATTGCCACACTAGAAGGGCTGGGGCCGTGAATAGACAGATGTGTGTGGATCAGGTTTTGCCTAGTGAGGACCAAATGTCCCTATGAGGATAATAAAGCCTGAAGCACATGTTATGAGTAACTGTGACAATGTTGATTGCTACCAAAAAATAAAAAATGGTGCCAATACGTAAATGCTGAAATACTCACTGTTTCAATAGTATACTTTACAGCTCAAATAATGCACAAGTTTAAACAAAAAAAAAATTACTTCATTTTAAGTGCCTCACTTTACCCAGAATTTTTATTTTTTATTTACTTACACCATTCAGTTTATATATAATATATTTATCTAGTAGTTATATATTTTATTTTAGCAAGGATGCATTAAATTGATAAAAAGTGTCAGCAATTATATTTATTATGTTACAAAAGATTTAAAATTTCAAAAAAGTTGTTCTTTCTATTCATCAAATAATCCTAAAAAAATTAATATATATATATATATACCATGGTTCCCACAACTGTTTTTAAAATTGATAATAATAAGAAATGTTTCTTGAGCAGCAAATCATCATTAGAATGATTTCTGAAGGGTCATGTGACTCTGAAGACTGGAGTAATGATGCTGATAATTCAGCTTTAACATCACAGGAGTAAATTACATTTTAAAATATATTAAAATAGAAAACATATTTTCAGTTGTAATAATATTTCACAATATTGTCTGGTTGTCAAAATTAGACTGATTATACTGATTATTATTAGTGATTTAAAAATGCAATATTGGTGAACATAAGATACTTTTGAACGGTAGTGTTTTTTGTTTGTTTGTTTGTTTTTTAAGAAAATGAGGGACGAATCAAAATTAGGCTAGTTTTTATGGTAAACAAAATAATTCCACAAATTCTAAATGAGAATGAGCTTAACTTGTACTGAACCTGAAATATTCTTTCAATTAACATTAAATAATGCAAAAAGTTTGGGGTTAGGAGGAGACAGAAACATCATTAGCTCATTATAGAAACAATGCATGTAAAGTCCCCACCATGATAAAAAAATAAAAAAAAATAAAAATAAAATAAGTGTGTGTGAGAGAGTGTCACTGTGTGTTTGACAGCAGCGACTAAAGGGCTTGTTAGGGACAGGTGGGCTTGAGTGGTATGAGATTAAAACGAGCTGACTACGAGAGAGAGAGAGAGAGAGAGAGAGAGAGATTACATGCATCTGAGCACATAAACACACTAAAAGTTTGTCCTAGTCTTTTATCCACCATGATCTTATTTTAAGAGGGGGCAGAGCCTCAAATCAGAGCAAACCCGCAGTCCTACAGCATAATAGCACTAACATTGCACAATCCATCTGCGGTTTAACATTTCTTTATGAGTTTGACTAGTCACCAGCTCACCTCCTCAGTCTGGCTCTGAAGAGTGACAAATCAGATAAATAAAGATGAGTAGCCTATTCTGCGGGGGTTTCCTGACAGTTTGAGCGATAAGATGTTTACTCACATGTTTATTTGCTAGGGTTGCTTATCACACAGAGCACTACAATTGGCAGGTGAAGAAACCTATTGCTCGGTGATGACAGCATAGATGGAACGGAGGGAAGGAGAAATCACAGAGAGAGATAAGACGTATCTTTCCACACCTCTGTTTCTATCTCACTCACATACCGTTTCTGATGAGGCTTTCTGGCAGATGAATCTGTGAAGAATAATCAAGGATCACATTTTTATTCTACGTCCATCGAGAGGGAAAAAAACATTGAGTGCTTTGCAAGTGGAGAAACATGTTAGAGCGTGGGTGCGCGTCTGCACACATTGTAACCGGTTCTGATCTCATGGGGGATGTTTGGCTTTGTAATTTCACCCTTGAAATGTGTGATTACAAACGGGACAACTTTTTTAATTTTCTCTTTTGTCTGGATTCTGCAGCCTGCCAGTCCACTCCCCTTGCAAGGCCTTTTAATCAATCACACAGATAATCAAACGTCACTGGCTATCTGCCCCATGTAATTACTTTTGCAATTAAAAATCAATCTCCAGTCACCTCCTCTAATTAGAGGGATGGCTGTATCCCCATCTAGATTGATTTTATAATACATATTGACTTCAAATGCTATAATAAGGCCATATTCTTGTGTTTTGATGCATGCTGTGGGTATAGAAACACAAAGCAGCCAGGCCAGACAGCAGCTCATAGACGTGCATAGAGTCTGCCAGTACTGTTCTAACCAAAAAGCTCTCAGGAGTTTCAGTCTGATGATAAGCCATGACAATAATGAGAAAGAGAGATAGAGAGGAGTTGAAGAAAAAAGAAAGTAAGGAAGGAGGGAGGAGCTTAACAGCCCAGTTACAACTGACACTCTTGATTATATTAGGGTAAAACTCTGTACACACATTTAGAGTTTGTCTGGACTTGATGGATCTTCTCTATCTGTTTACCAGGACCTTTAGATGGCAGAGCTTTCTTTTTCAATATGCAGGTAAAAGTTAGAAAGTCCCTATTAAATAAACAATCCAGAAAGGGGATGAATCAATTTTAAATAAGTAATATTTAAATGACATAAAATAATAATAAATAAGTCACATATCTGTAAATAGTAAATTGATGGAAAATGTCTATCTTCTATCTTGTTTTAAGATTCTTTAGATATTTTACTGGAAAAAAGTATTGATCAAGAAAATGATTTCTTGCAGTGTCACACCTCTGTTAGATCATTTATGATCAAAGGCGTGTTGGAAAAATAGTACATCATCTTTTTGAGAACTCTCCACACAAAAGTTGATTTACCTCACCATCAGTATTCCTCTCGGACTAGTTCCTCATGGTCCTGAAGGTGACAGCCAGCAGCTGAATGATTGGCTTGTCCCAAGCAATAAGTTATTGTTTGATTGCTGGCAAAGTCTGGATATGGATGTACAGACAGTTGCTTTATATATGACAGTCTTTAATCCATATTGATCATAGACTGTTAGAAAAACAACACCAACAATGTGCCTTCATAAATACAACAAACCTGGTAAAACAACAACAACAAAACATAGATGTAGCAGACAGGTGCTCTCGGCAACACCAGGAGTCACCCTTGGGCTAAAACAGTTCTTCGCAGATTACCAAAACACATCTGCAGAAAGTTTGTTTGTCCAGAGGCACTGTGAATAACTAATCAGAACTATTATTGATGGTTATCGATGGACAAACCTGAACAAACAGCTACTGAAGTGGCATTCACCTACTGTGGCAGTCCTCTGTGAGAGCAGGAGAAAGAAAAACAAAATCTCAGAGGACACAAAGCTGCCGCAGACCTTTAAAGTTGGCAGATCTGACCATTCATGAGGTAAATATGGAATGTTACAATTAGTCATATAGTGAACTAGTGTGTCGCAGCCAGGCCCCCTCTTTTCCAGCCCAGCTAAAGTGGCCTACTCAAGGCTTCTCTGGGGTAATAAGAGCAGTGCTTATCGGGCCTGCCCTCCAGCCAGCTCCTCAACGCAGGCAGAAAAAGCCTGGCCTCAGCCCAGCAGCTATTAATCACTCCAGAGAGGCTCCTGTCAGAGCCAGCCCCTCCCCAACTGATAACACTGCCCAGCCCAATTTAACCTGATGGAAATGTGATTTCTCTTTTCCTCTAGCATTGAAACAATGTAGAAGGCTGAGAGAGAGAGAGAGTCACAGTAAAGTAGCGAGATTTAATGCACACCTATTGATAACTCATTGATAACTCAAACCTCTGGTATTTATCTCTACGCTGGCTTAGGTGTGATATATGAAGACTTCTCAGACATAGACTGAGCTCTGGAAGGTAACCAAGAAAACTCGAATCTTTGTCATAACCTAGCATGCTCAACTCAACTCTCGTTGATGGTTTGATATTTTGGTGAAACCGTTTGAGTAAAATGAAGTGTGACACTATGTATAGTGACCATTGACGATTTTCTTGATATATGTTACAGTCAGGCAGTAAACATGACTTCAAATGCAGCTACAGTGCATCAGAGTTTCTTCAAAGAATCCACACCAGAATAGTTTCTGAACTTCTGAGGTGTGTTGTGGTGACGTTTTGTCATCATGTACAGTTCTTTTTTATTTATCTGTTGTATGTATGCATTTATTTAAAACAATTATAAATATGATTACTTATTTATTGCATTACTGAATATAATTACATTCCCGGTCAAAAGTTTGTAATAATTACGATTTTTAAAGGTTGTTTTTTTGTTTTTGTTTTAAGAAGTCTCTTATGTTTACCAAGGCTGCATTTATTTGAGCAAAATACAGTAAAAACCATAATACTGTCACGGCTCCACCAGATCTACACACTCCAGCCACTCGTTCACTCTCCCCTGATTACTAATCACCACACCTGTACCTCGTCACCTGTTCACTATATACATTCACTTGCACCACTCTTCATTGTCTGATCTCGTCTTTCTATGGACACTACCTCGATCCTTACCTGTTCCACTTACCTGCCATCCTCGTCTTCCGATCCCGTTCCACGAACCTGCTATCATCCTCAGTGACTCTCATCCACGTCTGCCATCAGCCTCGTTCCGTTCTCTACCTGTGAAGGACCATACTGTTATTCATCAGCTAAGTTCCATTCAACTATCTTTGTGTTCAACTCACCATTTACATCTGCTGGTTTCCGTGCTTCTGTTCATTATAAACTTCAGTTACATTATACTCACCTGTCTGCTTCATCACTCTCCGTGACAAATACTGTGTTTTAACTTTATTTTAATGTATTTTTACTTCCATTACTTCAGTCTTCAGTGTCACATGATCCTTCAAAAATCATTCCAATATGCTTATATTTAATATTTCTCACTATTAATGCTTTACTGTATTTTTGATCAAATAAATGCAGCCTTGGTCAGCATAAGAGAGTTCTTTCAAAAACAAAAAAATAAATCCTAATTGTTCCAGATCTTTGATCGGTAGTGTAATTAATGTAATAACCTTTTATATGTTTCATTGGAATGCAATTATTTTTTTAAAAGAACAATAATAATGATAATAATAAATAAATAAATAAAAAAGTGCATGTTTGCAAAAATAATATTTTACTAAGGGTAGATATATAGATGCAGTGCTCACTTCCACCCAAATATTTTTTTTCAAAAGTGGAAGTGTTCTTGCACTCACAGAGGTCACGACCCTTATTGCTTGCAAGGCTCGACTGAGCCTCTGGGTTCGGGATTCTGCCCTCTGGCCAGACTCAGGAATGTCCCTCTCGCTTTAATGCCCATTTCCAAAGCTGCTTTATTTGCGGATCGGGTGTCAGGTACAAATAAGCATGATGATTCAACACAGTCACCTACGATAACAGAACGAGCGACACAATCACCCCAGGCAGAGAGAGAGAGAGAGAGAGAGAGAGATGAAAGAAATACCACTCCCTCAGTCAAGCTAAGGATTCTTATCGTCTGAGTGGCTGAGAGGGCCAGACCCCGCGGCAGGTTCAAAGCCTGCCCCCTCCTCTCCCCCAGCCCCTTTCTCTCTCCCTCGCTTTCTTCCTTTCTTTTAGCGGCTAGTGGGCCGATAATTCAGTCAAAACTCACTCAATCCAGACGACTATTAGAGTGAAAATGATATCTCTTAACCTGGCCCCAAGTGGACCCTTTGAGAAACGGACACATTTCTAAAGAGTGCTGATTGCTTGTTTTCTTTTGATGTTCGAGTTGATGGGGTTTAAACCACAGACACATATTTCACCTAAAGTCACTGGACTCTGCAATACAGGACAACATAATACAAATCAAATTATCAAATAATATTGTAATTTTTATTAACCACTAAAACATTTTCTGTCATAATTGTACATGTCAAATCCACCTAAGCACAAGGTGGAACATTATTGATTTTGAAGGTATTCTTAGCTTTTGTCCAAACACTTTACCTCACACATCTTTATTGAGGGAATATTTGGCAAGAGTGAGCGCTTTCCTGACAGATAGTCAATACTCAATATAGTGCTTGGTGCCCTAAAGCAGGAAGTCGACTCTTGTGTATAAGTATATAGTGTAGGTCAAAGAGAGCCACTGAAGCCCTACTGCAATCATGACCCCTCAATAACAAGACTCAACTTCTCACATATTCCGCTGGGAAACAAACTGCTAAAGGCTATATAGTGTAACCGATTACCTTTCACACATACAGACTCTCACACACACACACACACACACACACACACACACACACACACACACACACACACACACACACACACACACACACACACACACACACACACACAACCCAAAGAAATTTATAGATATTACACAGACATGATTTTGTCAGTCTGGACAGATTGCAGTTTCTTAAAAATGCACAAATCACACACGCACACGCACACACTTAATTTTCCCTGAAAAGGAGCGTAGCACATTACCAAAGATATCATGCAGAAATCTAGGCAGAAATGTCATGCCAATGTGTTTCATCCTTTAGTAAAACTGCATCGTGAGGTCACTGCTTAAATAATTAGGCGATTGTGGAGACAGATGAAAGGTAGATTGGAAGTGACTGCGCGAGCAGGATAATGTTTCTCTAATCAGTTTGGTCTGAGAAAATGCAGATTGTGAAATTTTCCAGCTACTTCCTTAGAAAAACGCATTTCACTTTTGATTATGGCTGATTAGAAGGAGAAGGGGTGGAGACAGAGCCCTGGGCCGGAGGGTTAGAGAGCACACGACTCTCTCACACACATACACACTTACCCAGTTTGTGTGAGGGAGGTGGAATAGAAAAACTCCCTTGTAACTAAATTGTACAATAATGTATCCCCTGGATAAATAAAAAAGCCCTAGTTTGTAACAATTCATATTTTATTAGTAATTAGTATTAGTAATTTATACAAATGAGAAAATCTAAATAATTTTTCCAACATGTAAACATTTATAAAAACTAAAGTGTCCTAGTGTACCTGTGAGATTTTTTTTATTGATTGACTGATTGTTTGAAGCATCATGCTCACCAAAGCTGCATTTATTAAAAAAAATACAGTAAAGACATTAATATTGTGAAATATTATTAAAATGTATTTAATTTAATTTGTATTTTAATATATTATACATTTATATTTTTTTCCTGTGATGGCAAATCTGAATTTTCAACAGTCATTAATCCAGTCTTCTTCACATGATCCTTCAGAAATCATTATGAATAAGAAACATTTCTTATTATTATCAATGCTGAAAACAGTTGTGCTGCTTAATATTTTTGTGGAAACCATTATATATATATATTTTTCAGGATTATTTGATGAAAAGAAAGTTCAAAAGAATATAATTTATTTGAGACAGATTTTATTTATTTATGTATTTGTTTGTTTGTTTGTTTATTTGTGTATTTATTTCAATTTGAAAGTCTGTCAGATTTGATCAAGTTAATGATGAAATAAAAGTAATTAAAAGTCATTTCTTTAAACTTTCTTACTGACCCCTACAATTTTTAACGCTAGTGTTCAGTGTGTATGATCAACATTATACTGTATATAATATTAAATAACTAAAATAATATTTTAGATTATGTACACAACCTAACACTGGTGTTTTAAAATGACAAGGAATGGCTCAGTCAGAGCATCAAATGAATCAGTCAGAGCATCAAAACAAAGTTTTTTTGTTTGTTTTGGGGATCACTATGAGCATGTAAGAATTACAAGAGGAACACACTGTCCAGTAAAGCTGTTCTTGGGTTATGCTAGCTAATAGTGTTTGAGCTACGGCATTACTGGCCTTTAAACACGGAGCAGATGTGCGATGTCAAGCATAGCCTGATCAAAGAAAGCAGAACGGGACAGATACATAGTCAAATGATGATGAATGGCTCTCTGCTGAATTGTAAGGAGTGTACAAATGTATCGAAATGCAAGAGAGAAAGAGAGAAAGAGACATAGTGAGAGAGTGAAAAAGAGACACACATGCCAAGAACAGGAACAAGAGACAAATCTTAAACTTTGTCGGGATGATTCTGAGTAGGAGCTGATGCGATTAAGTTCCCACAGAGAGGATCTAACTTTTGGACAATGTGTAATTGATTTCACTTACGGATCAGACATCAGTAGCCTGAGTCCCAGGGTGCATCTACATAGTAACTCATACTAACTCAACATTTTCACATCCACTCACGTACGCTAATGCAGACCAGGATGGAAGTTTGCCCCAGTCCCAGGCAACCAGATGACATCATCATGGAACATATTTCTTACCTTTATCTTTTAAGCGATGGGTTATCCATGTGTTGGCTGATGCTGGAAAAGATCAAAGGCATAACTGTGTTCTGGCGAAACGGGAAAATTGAAACATGACTTCTCGGCAGAGAAATAATACGTTTATTTGAAGATGAATTGCCTTACATGTCTGACCCAAACACTTTAAGGGGTACAGCCGAACTTTTCCCAGACATTATTTTGTTTTAATTAAGCTTTAAAAAATTTAAGAAGCTTGATGACGACAGCTTGATGTTCTTTGTGCCCTCCTTCTGTCTCACAGGCACATCTCGCTTTCCCATAGATGGGTTGAGTGTCACGGTTGGATTAGAAGCAGACAGTAGGACACATGTTTGTGCGCTCGGTAACGAACTGTGACCACGGCACATCTTTCGCTCTTTCTCATGAGGTCGGCCCTGCCCTCTCACCAGGACCGTTACAGGACCAGGCAGCAGGGAGGCGCTGTGATAATTTGATGTGAACTGGTTTGATAAATCACCCCTCCATTACTCTGTCTTTAGTATCTGTTTATGCCTCTACAAATTGAAACCCCACTGGCACAGGCCTGCGTGGCTGCGGCTCTCCGGCCTCCTCTCGATTAGTTCAAGGTGGGGGGAGAATTTGGCCAGGCTGCTCCCTCCTCTGCCTCCCCCTTCTGTTTTGTCTGTTCCCGCTGAGGCAAAAAGGAGTAGACATGTGTAAGCAATAAGACCGAAGGGTCTGTGTCTACCACTGGCTGAGCGGGAGGAATGCAGAACCAAACTATAAAATAATATTGTATGGACGGAGGTGAGCGGGCCATCTGCCTGCCCCTGACCCGGTATTGGCGGTAGAAGCACGGGCGGCTCACCTGCGAGCGGAGCGGCTTGTTTGCTTCAGCCTGGCATCACTTCAAAGAACTGAGCTGTAGAAGCCAAAGGGCAGCTTGACCTGGGCGCTAAGCTCTCTCTAAGCCTCTTAATGCTGGAGGGAGGTGAAAAGTGAGCGCGCGAGAGAAAGGGAACAGAGTAAGAATCATAGTAAGTCGTTAGAATACCCTGCCCTGGTTCAACCTGAGATACACAAAGTCACAGGAAGTGACAGAAATTAATGTGGACAGTAAATATGGCGTTACAAAAGACTGGGGAGATAACGTGCGCCACTCGTGTGCGGTTATCAAGCACAAGGGCCCCTTTTATGTACGACTACTAAAATCAACATCCCCTAAGCCTTTTTAAACCAGGTTTTCATAATCACTAAAAATAAACTACAATCGGTATGCAAAGACAGTTTAAGTCCTGAGGCATTTATCTGCCTTTAAACATTTTTCTTTAGAAGCTACTGACTTATCAGCGGCTTGTCAACACACTGACACCATTCTTTCAAATGAGACACAGGAGCACTGATCACAGCCTACAGCAGCTCTGTCTGCTCAGGAGAAGTCAGATTTGATCAAAAGGCCATTTCGGCGCACCACATCCTTCTACAAATAAGCAGCAACCATTAGACTCTATCGCTCAACGCAACTCCAAACCTGCAGACTACGACTAAAATAAGAGAAGAGGTTGAGAAGCAGCAGTGTGTGTGTGTGTGTAAAGAAATAAAAATTGTCAAAATATTCTGTAAAGAGAATAATCCTAAAGTCGCGATGTAGCGGAATTGTGAAACAGGATCTTGTTTCTATCTATCGGTTTTTGATTGGATGGAGGCAGATCTGGATGAAAGCTTGTAAGAAAGGGACAGGTTTTAAATGGCTAAATGATTGTAGAAGTCTGTCGTTTCATCGAAAGATTCAGTTATGATATTTTGATAAAAAATGTTTGAGGTAAAAAAAAAAAGAAGAAACATTCACAATAAGATCTATATCATGCATTTAAAAAAATAGGTAAGGTTAATTTTCATGTCATGCCGACTTAAACATTTAATACAAAAATGCCTTCCTAAAAATACAAATGTATCATTCTTTTGTGGATTTACTGGCCAGCAGAAAGAAAGAAAAAATTGTTCAGCCCTGTAGTTAACATTTTGAAAGTGATGTCAGTGAAGAAGCAATGTTTGTTTCAGAGGAAAACCATTATGATTATCACAAAGATTATGATGATTTTATTTTTAAGATTTTATTTTGAAATAACATACATCCATAAGTTCTTCACAATAATACCAGGGACATCAATTTTGAGAAAGAGAAGGAAGAAAGCAAAAATAAAGGAAAAGAGGGAGGGAGGGAAGGAGGGTGTGAGAGAGAGAGAGAGAGAGAGAGAGAGAGACCAAATTTTCAAAAGCTAAATGATCTTCTTGAAGGAAACAGACATATCCCAGAATGCAATGGGACAGGAAATACCCACAGAGAATGGTGGACTCCCCCTGGGTCCACATTAGAGGAATGCATGAAATGAATAGTGACATCATGTTGCTTGGTCAACAAATGCGAGTGATTGATGAGGACAAGCGGTCAGAATGATGGCCAGTTGTTGGCTTTCCCTGGGAGCTGCCATTTCCCTCCCATCCCAGCTTCCACCCCGTGAAAGGGATATTACTGATCCCGCTCTCTCTCACTCTCCATCCCTCGCTTGCAGAACACTAGTGGGGATACGATCTTTCATACAGGCCTGCTGTCTGCTCTACTTTGTAGGCTCATATTGGTCTGTTTCTGATCAAATGTTTGCCCATATATGGGCTGGAATAATTTTTTTGACCATGAAATATTGATTTGTTGAACAAAAAGCGATGTCGCTAACATCCTGAGGGATTTGATTAATGACCCTTCCATGGTCTAGTATTGCAAAAACATATTGTTACCATTTCAAAATCAAATCCCATGTGTTGTAATATTTTGTATATCCACTGTAATCATCAAATACTGATCTGTTATGAAGAACATTCAGTTTCACAGAGAAACCTCTAATCAAATTTGAGAAAGTAAGCGAGTAAAGGGAAGTCAGCTGGCTGTTGAACCACTGCACATTGTTTAGTATCAGTAAATCTTTCTTAATGAGAAAGGGACAGGCTCCTTCAGATCACATGACACCATTTGAGGTCATGTGATCAGGGTGCCATTTTTTGATATGGAGATGAGAGCGTGAGGAGAGGAGACCACAAACTGGGCAACCATCTGCCGCATGCCAGCAGACTGAAGAGGCATCCAGACCAGGAATCAGAGAAGGATGTGGTCAAAAGACATGAGACATGAGCAAAAACATTGGTGTAAAAGAACAAAAGATGAAAGGGAGGAAGAGAGAGAGAAAGAAAGGCATGATGTTTATTGCCGCCATCTTCTCTTTATTCTTCGCTCTCAATCACTCCAAGTGCAGGGTAAAGGAGATGTGTCAACTCCCATCAGCTCCAGTTGAAGAAGAAAAGGGAAAACAGGGCCTTGGTTTGAAGTTCAAGGGTTGAGTTATTGCTCAGGTTGTGTAAACAATAGCCATATGCTGTCATATTATTGTACATCAGTGGGTAAAGGATGTCCTCAGATGTTATTTCATGGAGAAATAATGGAAAGCTAACAACACACACACTCTCACATGCTGAGTTCTTGAAACCTGAAGGAGGATGACTGGTAGCGGTCCTCAAGTGGAAGACACTGCTCTTGGCTTTGACATGAAAGCGGTTTCTTGAAGTGCATATGCAAATACACAGAGCACTGCAAAGTATCCAGCTCAAGAAAAGCCTGTGAGAAACACCATGCCTGGCTCAACCTGTTCTTGAACCTGCTAACTTTTGTGTCACATGCATGACGTAGCATGGTTTTGAAATGCAGTTACCATGACACACACACAAACGTCTAATACTCAAAATGCAACATTAAGGGTATTTTGAGGTCATGGATTGTTGGTCTACTGTAGAAGGAGGGGGGAGGGGGGTCATTAACCCTGAATCGAGGGAGAAGTGTGTGGGAGAGACAAGGAAAAAGAATGAAACAGAAAATGAGGGCCAGATTAGCCTTTTCTCGGGAGGCCACGCACACAGTCTCGGGCAAGGATAAAAGGGCTTATTAATAGTTTCTGCTTTTACATGCCCTGAGTGGATGTTTATGTTGGAATTTGCTGGTTATGTGTGAACAGCTAACAACTGTAAACAGTGCCATTCAACTCTCATTTCCCTTACCTCACTGATATTGTTTCAACTCCGCGTCGAGGCGACCACAGTTTGAAAACATCATTTGGGTATTTATCTTTAAAGTGGTTCCACAGTGAGGGTTCCCTAGGGGAGGTAATCAAGACAACACACAGGGTCCTTCCTTCTCTGACTTTTTGTGCCACAGCTTACTTTCTGTAAACACACACAGACATAGCCTACTGGTAAGAAGAAAGACAGACAGTGTAGTGTGTATGAATAAAAAATAATAATAATTTGTTCAAATTATAATGATTATCATATTAAAAATTTTTTTTAAAATGAATTATTTTGTGTTGCACAATATATCAGTACCATATTATAGTTTTTTGTAATTCCTTGTATATTCAATATTCTTGCATTTTTACATTTATATTACATGTTCCTTCATCCAACAATCACTTAAAGATTTAATAAAACTGTCAAATGTATCTCATTATGAATATTGTTTTAACATACTGTACGTTATAATGTGATGCCTAAATTAGCCTTGCACGTTTAAATTATTAATTCGATTTTTTTTAGCCTGTAATGTTTTATTTATTTGGAGAAACAGTATAGAATTTTAAATATTGGCATATATAATATAATAATATGAACGATTATATTAGCCATTGGTTATCTGCCATATTAAATAATTATCTGCTTCGGTATAGGCCATAATTTTAATATCAGTCTATCCCTAAATAAATTAATCATAAGAGAAAAGTAAACAAAAATCATACACTGAATATTAATTGGAACCAATAAATATACATATAAATATTGCTTTTTTAATACTCTGTCATATATTTTTTTTTATACAAACTTCATACAGCTTAAGAAAGTCAAAAAGTCAGAGCTGTTTCCTTGTCCGCTTGAGCTATTTTTTTCAACAGCAGGGAATAATACTGTACACATTAGTGTATGTGTGTGTAAAGGCTGGGGTTTTAAATGCACGCACGCACGCACGCACGCACACACACACACACATCCAGCCCTTGCTGCTTTTTATTGGACAGATATAAAATTAACAGCAGTCAGGAGCTGAGATGGTGAGTCAGTGTGCCTCAAACACACATTTCCAATCGCAGGTCAGCTGTATGCTCCAATAAAACTTTACAGGGCAGCTTAAAGAAGCGCTGCCACTTTACAAGAAACAAACTTTCCTAATTAATCATCAAATTAATAACCTCAGGTCATTTACCACCACACCAGCCGGGTGCAAGTTCCCATTAAAACTAAAACCTGCAACGGCGGCCTAATGGCCATTGACATAAATCAATGAAAAGCTGCAGTGAAATTTTCCCTCGCTGAGCTGACTAATAGGAGAACTGTAAAAAGCACAATGCACGCCCAAAGAGAAGTGACCTAGCTGTGGCGTTAAACTTTTATACAGCCCTACTGCGCTACGTTTAAAACCACATCAAATGGTGAAAATGTGCACAAAAAGAGGCAGGTGAGATGACAGCCAGAACAGCTTGAAGTGCCTGTGAGAGAGTAGCCCAGGTGGGGGCACTTTAAAATGCATGGATGTGTGTGTTTTAGGGCCCAATTATGTGTTGGACACGAGGAACAGTGTGTTAACAGTTCGGTTGACAAGCTTCTGTCTGACCTGAGTGGAACACAGGTGGCAGAAAACTGCAATGTAAATTTCTTTGCCAGGGCTGCTCTCTAAGAGATTAATGACACAAAGGATTTGTCCCATCAGTCTTCAAAAGGCGAGTAAAGGTATGCGTGGAATTCTTGATCCCGACCTATTTATAGTGGAAGTGATAGAAGAAGAGTTGGGGACATTTGTGACGCCGTCATCATAGCTGGAATTCTTCCTCTGAGCTGATGAAAGAGCAGGAAAGAGAGGACACTGGGCTGCACAGGGGGTGATGGTGCTGCCGCTCGCTGCCAGGACGGGCAGCTGGCTCGCGTCTACAAAGGGAACCGCGGTGGCCATTTTTAGAAGTCTCTTTGAAACGGCGAAACAAGCCCAAACAGTAAAGAATGAAGAAAAACCAAAGGAGAAAAAAAAAAGAGGAGCGTCTTGAAGAGCCAGAATAAGCCTTTTGCGCAGAGAGAAAGAGAGAAGGTAAACAGAGAGAGCCTGTTTCAGGGGCTAATGGGCTTTCATTTTGGGCCTTGTGTTACCAACGGTACGGATTAGAGCTCAGTTTCAGAGATTACCTAAAGGGGGTTTTCTTACTTTAAAGACCCTCAAAGGATATGTGTTGTGCTATAAGGCAGAGGGATATACGTAGACTTCTGTGTTTATATGTGTGTATTAAATGACGGTCATTGACTCCCTCAGTGTCTTACAGGTATCCTTATACGTGTGTGTGTGCTAAAGGTGTTGCCCTTCCATTAATTAAAACCGGCCTGCTGAACTCCAGGGGTAGAGGAGCTAAACAGCGCAAGTCACAGTGCTAATACCGGGCAATTAAACGAGGAGGCAAGTGAGTATATGAAACACAGAGAGAAGCAATTAACACGCTATACCAAAACACTATGGAAACCGCTATGGAAATCAGAGGGCAACGATCAATCTACTTTATTTTCTACCGTGGTGTATTTAAACAAACCAAAAGATTCTGTTTATTCATTGTGATGGAACAGTTAAAGACTCAGAGATCTTTTCAATAATAAATAACAGCAATTATTTAAAAGCATCAAAAGTTTGAATATGCTGTGACTTTATATTGGAGTATATATAGTCATTTACATGTGTTTTAATCAAATTAATGGGTGATGGGCTACAGTTCTCTTCAAAGGTTTGGGTTCTATTAGAAGTAGCTTATGCTCAACAAGGCTGCATTTATTTGATCAAAAATTGCGTAATATTGTGAAATATTGTTACAATTTAAAATAAATGTCTATTTTTTATATATTTTAAAATATAATTTATTTCTGTTATACATGATTCTTTGATAAATAGAAAGAGCATTTATTTGAAACAGAAATCTTTTGTAATATTACAGAAGTCTTTACTGTCACTTTTGATCAATTCATTGCCAACTTGCTGAAAAAGGTATTGATAAAAAAAAAAAAACAAAAAAAAAAACATCTTGCTGACCCAAACCTGAGTGAGGTCGTACGAATTCATACAAAATTCATACATACGAATTCGTACGAATTGGTCGTTAGACTGCGTTGGTATATGTGTAACTGAATACGTAGGCCATTTGAAGACAATTAACATGTATACAAGCTACAATAGTCATCCTTCTCAAAAACTTAACCAGTCTATTTCAGTTGGACTAAAGTGTTTTAATGTCATTAAAAACATAAGTTGTTGTTTTAGTCTGAAATTGAACTTTAAAACTGCGTGTAAATGTACTGGTAAATGTACCAGACCAGAAATTCTATTCTCTTTGTTCCATTCTCCTTCTTTATGAACACAGTTGTGTTGAAAGATGAAAACTCAGTCATACACATAGAGGCAGTATTGACAGACTATGAAATCCAACTTTTCAGTCTAAAGTAACTCTGTTTTGTTGTATTTTGTCTTGTCTTCCTGAGCATGTCCACTTGTATTAACACAGTTCTCCATCTACACCTGATCTTCTTCAGAGCACAGGTTGGCACGGGACATCCAGCATTTACAGCCCTCGCTCCAAAGCAAATGAGCAGTATTTTTATTAAAAAAAAAAAGCAAATAACAAATAAAAGGGAGAGAAACAGCGAGAGGGACAAAAAAAAAGTTTTTTTTTTTTTTTGACCGGTTGGAATATGAATACATAATAAAATACTAAAAATAAATTAATAAAAATAATTCTGTAATATATATATATATATATATGTGCATTAAAACAAAAACTCCTTTCATTTTTTTGCCCTGTATCGTTTGCCTGCCACCCTGTAATTTGCTGATTTGCACGCATGTCAAAAGCTTGACCATCGAGAATACTGAGAACAAAGAAACAGACAGAAAGAAAGACATTAGCAAAACCAGAGGGAAGGATGAGAGGAGAGAAATCCTATTTGAATGAGAATGCAGGCATTACCCCGTCTATTGTTTCAATGTTTCAAATGTATTTGTTTACAGTAATTTTAAGATGCTCATGACTTTCCCAAACCCATATCTTCTCCTTTTCCTCTCCTTGTCAAGACAGTCTGGTGTGTGAGCATGTTTGGTCTGTACTGACAGCAGCGTGTGTGCCATCCATCTTGCGGGCCACAGTCAGGGCAGTTGAACAGCTCTATCTGCTATAGGGGGGAGTTTTAGGATAAGGGTGATTAGCTGCGGCTCACACATTCATCCAGCCCATTATCAACACCTCACTACTACAATCTGTCTCTCTCTCTCTTTCTTTTTCTTTCTCTCTCTCTCTCTCTCTCTCTCTCTCTCTCACTCTCTCTCTCAGCCCTGCAGCCCACAAATGCTTCCACTACTTCAGAGAGACAGAAAAAGACAGAAAGAGGTAATTAATGTATTAGCTTGAACCCAGTGAGAGGTGGGCTCAATCTCAACTCTAAAAAGGAAGAAGGGGGTCTCTCACAAACACAACTCCTTATGAATCTCTGTATGGGAAACAGTCATGACTCTTGTGCTAATTGCTAGTGAGACATAGGGCTCTATTTTAACGAAGCGCATGGTCTAAAGCAGTGGTTCTCAACTCCAGTCCTCGGGACCCGCTGCTCTGCACATTTTGTATGTCTCCCTTATTTAACACACCTGAATCAGATCATCAGCTCGTTAAGAGAGACTCCATGAACTGAACTGAGTGTGTCAGATAAGAGAGACATACAAAATGTGCAGAGCAACGGGTCCCGAGGACTGGAGTTGAGAACCACTGGTCTAAAGTGCACAGCAAAAGTGCACTTTGGGGCGTGTCCGAATCAACTTTTGCTAGTTTAAAATGGTCGGCGCATCCGGTGCATGGTCTATTCTCTTAATGAGTAATGGGTATGTTTTGGGTGTAACGTTCAATAAACCAATCAGAGTCTCATCTCCCATTCCCTTTAAAAGCCAGTTGCGCTCGGGCCATGGCGAATTTACATGGCGGAATTTGCAAGCGGAAAGACTGAACGCTTCTCCAGAGAGGAAACGGATCTGCTCGTGCGTAAGGTTAAAGAGTGCAAGCAGACCATCAACGGGACAAGCCGGATTCCACCATATCTGTATGTACACAATAATAATCTTTTACATTGTAATCCTTTTATTTTTCATATTTGCCATGTTTGTGTGCTGCTGTGCTGCTGTGCGTCCCTGCGTGTGTAATAAGAAGAGTGTACGCGTGTTGTGCACCCGCCAATAGGCTCATGTTATTAATGCGTCCTTAAAAAAAAAAAAAAAAAAAAAATACTGTACCATTGACTTTAGACCAGGTTTTTTGTTGGTCAATGGCACAGTCTATTTCAGTTGCCTCAAAATAGCAACGCACCAACAGTGCGCCTGAACACAGCTCGTTTTCAGACATTAAACATTTAAACATATATTTAAACATATTTAAACAATGTGGCGCAGGACGTGAATAACTGGGTCAGGCTGAAACGAGCAAAAAAAACTTGCATCGCGCCTGGCGCCACATTGGTGTATGATAGGGCCTTAAATGTTGCCAGAAGGGAGAGGCACATGTGTGTTAGCCGTAAATTTTGGTCCTTTGAATAGATTAATATTAGAAATTTCTTGAATAAATAGAATGCTATTCTATTTAACAACGGCAAGAACTCATATGTACATACTGAGACAAAACCATGAGTGCATTTGTCTTATGTTTATGTGTGTATCAGCATTTACAGTGTATGACTGTCACTTTTCTAATATCTAGTGCATGCATATACACTCTCAGATAAAAAGGTACGAAAGCTGTCACTGTGGCAGTACCTTTTCAAAAGGTACACCTTTGTACCTAAAGAGTGCATATTAGTCCCTCAAAGGTACATATTGGTACCAAAAGTGTACATATTAGTTCCAAAAGTGTACATATTAGTTCCAAAAGTGTACATACTGTATTAGTACCTAAATGGCACATATTAGAACCCTTTTGAAGGGTACGGTCCCAGTGACAGCTTTTGTACCTTTTTTTCTGACAGTGTAGAGGCTTTTAGCCTCAGGCTACACAAACACATTGAATACAATAATAAACAAACCAGATAACTGCTGTTTTGCCCATTTTTCACTTTAAAAACATGGAAACAAAAAAAGCAGTAAAACCTGTAATTTCTTGCCACTGTGATTACAAAATATGGACAGATTAAAGATTGTACACATTCATATACCTATAGAGTCGAAATGACAATATTTGAAGATCTTACTGCTTAAAATGTATATTGCATACAATTATGACCTACAATTCTGTTCTTAACGCATGTCATGTATTGCCACTGTGATTACAGTATCCTTAAAAATAAAGCTAATTAAAAACATCTGTACTGTATACATTCCTATTCTTAAATATTTTAAATTACACAACCATTGTTTGGAGACACCTCGAACAAATCAAGATCTGAGTCTGTTAGAGGAAATGGCTTTTCCCCCTGCCAAATGGCTCACTACAGTATATCAGCCTCTATTTCTGTATTTACGGGAGTCTGAAGTTGTCAATAAAGTCTATAAAAGCTTTTCTTAAACCGTAGAAAGGCACGTAACCATGCATGGAGGTGAAAATGGCAGTCAGTTTTGTTTGACACTCCATTTGATGTATGTGATTTACCAAAGTGCTGTACATTTTAGCCTAAGAGTGCCATGATATTGCACTACAGATATAATTCACAAGCAGGCTACATGAAGGAAAGTGATATAATCTAATTATATCACTATAATTCTATAATTATTAGTAAATATAATATATAAATATAATTATTTAATATCTATATATTTATACAACAGTTCGTTCTGGTTCTCAAATCTGATAGGCCGAGAGCCTTTTTCAGCCATGCAATATTCCCCCAGTATCAGCACTGGAACCGTTATACCATTTGTATCACTCTGCTTGTAACACAGAATGTCATGGCGGACGAGCAAACCACCATCATTTTAAAAATACTACTGTTATTTTGTCACGGAATGTAGTTTTAAGAGTATTTTAGGCAAGAATGTAGTTATTTAGACCTCAAATGTGAGACTTACAAGTCTTATAGTGACTAAAATAAATATATAAACATAGCATATATTTGACAATTTTCAGAGATTGAGCACCAGACTGTCAGCGGCCATTCAGCACTCATGTACCCACCGAGAACAGCTTTATCTCAGACAGTCCTTCGGGAATTTGCCGCTGGCTTTTATGTAGATAGCGTTTAAACACAAGGTATAATTCATTTTGGATATATCAAACAGGCAATTTTTGGTCATTCATCTATTACTTGCTCCAGAGCAAATTGATTTGGCTAAGGGCAAAGTTTCATAACTTTATATTTTTAAACTGAAAACATGTACTCTACTATAACTAGCGCTGCTTTTGTACTTTTGACTGAACTGTCTGCTTGTGTTCATTTCCCATTGTACAAACTTTGAATATTATTTATTAAAATATTATTGATCAATAAGTACTATTTTATCTAAATAATATGCAGTATTTTGGTATTGAGAAAGGGTCCGGTTGTGAATGTGATTTCGACTTTGCTATATTATTACACCATTAGATGACAGCAAAGACTATGGGCCCTATTTTAACGATCTGAAACGCAAGTGTCAAAGCGCAAAGCGCAAGTAACTTTGTGGGCGGGTCTTGGCGCTGTTGCTATTTTCCCGGCGGGATAAATGACTCTTGCGCCAGGCGCAAATCTAAAATGGGTTGGTCTGAAGTAGCTTCATTATTCATAGGTGTGGTTTGGGCGTAACGTGAAATAAACCAATCAGAGCGTCATCTCACATTCCCTTTAAGAGCAGGCGCGCTTGTTCTAAAGCGGATTCCTATTATAACGGCGGATTTGACAGGCGCACGCGAGGAGCGGTTCACAGCCAAGGAGAGCAACGCTCTCGTCAGGGACGTTGGGGATGGAGAAACCCATCCAAATTAACTTCGGTTAAAAAGGCGTATGATAATTTGGGTAAATGTGTAAGCTAGATGTATGCTTTTATAATAAATTGTCTATCTATCTATCTATCTATCTATCTATCTATCTATCTATCTATCTATCTATCTATCGTAATAATGTATGATTTGCAAAAATGAAAACGGCTGCTTCTGTGTAGATGAGAGAATCAAAGTGTATGCGTGTGCACACTCTACATTGTTTATGGCCAAGCATGCGCCCTTAAAATAGCATATGAATAACATGCGCAACGCGCCACTGACTTTAAACTATTTTTTCCTGGTTAGTGGCGCAATTGTTTTCTAAACCTGCAAAATAGCATGAAGGAACGTTTGCGCCGGAACACGCCTGCTTTTTTGCGCTGAACCGCCCAGGGAGTTCATTCCCTAGTTTAGCGACGTGCTTCTGTGGAGGGAAAAGCGCGCTTTGCGCGGGTGCAAAATAGGAATGATACATGCGTCGGTGTACAAAGTCAATTGCGCTGGGTGCAAGATAGGGCCCTATATGAGTAAGTCACCAGCAAAGACTTATATATTGAAAGGATGAAACTAGTTTGTAAACAATAAGACGCAACTTACAAATGCACTGACTAGTGCTGTAATGGGAAATCCCCTTAACGGTTAAAAGGACAAAGATACCACTTTCCTCAGCGGACATTCAAACTGATTTGTGATTATGAATATAAGATTGACCAGAAGAATATCAGCTAGATGCAGGTAAAGCACTCACTTAGTTGATCTATCTCTCATAAAACTCTATTCTACACAATACAATAAGCTTCAATGAAGTAACTCAGTCCTTCATTATTAGTCCTAAAGTGACATATTAGAATTAGTAACGGCTTGGGCTTGAGGCTTAGGCTCAACTGTTAAACTGTCAACTTGAGATTTAAATCCATGGCGGAAGGAAGTAGTTACGCACAAAAGATGTTTTTTAAAGACACTCCGTTGTTGTTTTTACATACTTGTTCCATCTAACTGTTGTATAAACGCAATATCACACTCGTAGCCATGCAATATGTAACAATACATTTCAATATGAATGTAATGCAACAAAAGTTTGAGGTTTTTGTTTGAAAATGAAAATCGGGTTTCCGATCGGATTTTCATTTCCAACCAAAATCCAACTGACGTCCAAAGTTGGGTTCTGACGTCAATCTGATGTTGGGTTCTGATGTCAATCCGATTTTCATTTCCAACCAAAATCCAACGTCTGTCCGACGTTGGATGTTGACGCCAATCTGACGTTGGGTTCTGACGTCAATCCGATTTTCATTTCCAACCAAAATCCAATGTCCGACGTGGTGTTTCAATGTTAATCTTACATCATATTGACGTCCGATGCCTGCTGGGTTCAGAATCATGCCATCAAGAATTTGCTATGAGTAGTCACAAAGTTGGAATGCTGCGCTTTACAACAATAAGGGGGCAGTTATGGTTCAATATTTACTGCTGTGTGTGTGCACCAGAGGTGGAAAGTAACGAATTACAAATACTTTCGTTACAGTACTTGAGTACAATTTTACATTTTTTTCTACTTTCTTGAGTATAATTAAATTACTTTTACTTTTACTTGAGTTGAATAAAATATTCAACTTTGCTACATTTATTTTTCACGCAAAGTACAAAGTAGACTTTGACAAAGGTGCCGAAAGAGCAACAGACCGAGCTGGCATTTGACAGGCACTTTTAAAACTACTGCACTTCAGCCAGTGACAGACAGGTCTAAAATCTTGGGTTATTTTTTTCTACCCAAAACCTGAGTTGGGTTATTTTTTTCAGTATTTGGGTAGTTTTTGTGTTACTAATCTACTGGGTCAGACGTAACAACCCATTGTTTGGGTAGTTTTCTTGTGTTACCCATGCAGCTCCTGTGTCAGACGTAACGAGTTATTTCACAGACTTTTTGTGATCACTTCAGTAGAGAGCACTGCGGCTCCGTCAAAGCATGTCTTCGGTAAAATACAGGTTTGTATAAAATATAATACATTTTATTTATCTATAAATACGTTATTGTTCTGTAAATCGTTTAATTTTATGTAAAGCAATATACAGGGACGCGATGTGAGTCACCTAAACGAGTGTCGCGTTGGTCGTTTCGGGTGATGGAAACGCCTGATGCCATGTATAGAATTTTATGATTTTATTCAAAAAGATACAGAATATAAACAAGTATGATGTTCTCAGAACTGTACACTAATTGTTTATGGACAGGTTATGGAGCCTGTCGCCGCATATTTCGGCTACGTGTGAAACGCAGGGCGGCGGTCTGAAGTTAGAAGTTACACCACTTGGCACAAGATCCAGCGCCGTTAAGGTGGAAACGGGACAACAGAGACTGGTCAGTTAAACTTGAATTACTTATAAATGTTTAATTTTTACTTCTAATATTTGTTAAACGACATTAAATGTTGGCAATATGTATTAAAAATGATATAAAATATACAATACTTTAAAATAAAGGAATTATCATGCAAGCCAGTGGTTGTGTATATATATATATATATATATATATATATATATATATATATATATATATATATATATATATATACATACATTTTTTTGATGATTTAAATTCATCCGTAATTCATGTATGAAGTAAAAAAAAAAGAAGAAAAACCGGCTTCATGGTACAGGCCCCTGGTCAGACTCACTGTGGGGCTCTGGCTCCTGGGCGATGACTGGCTCATTCTTTCTATCTGGCTCGTGCATCACGGCTCAGGTGTCCTAAATGCAGGATCTAAATGCAAGCAGTTACATTTTTTTTTTACAGAGAACTCAGGAACAATAAACACGAACAGAAACACAAAACCTAACACGACGAGAACTGACAATGAACTCAGGGAAACACAAAGCTTAAATACACAGACCAAACTAATCAACGGAATTAATGGCAGGTGTAACAGATAATCAAACATACGAAAAACATGGAAAAAAACTGAAACACAGGAAACATGTGCAAAACCCACCCAAACAGACATAAACACAAATGATCTCTAAAAATAGTTAATAATATTTTCCAATAAAGTTTGCAAAAATTTTACATTTTAAATAATTTATGAATTTGAAAATTCAGATGTCATTTTTAATGCGGGGTAGTAATAATTAGTTACAATAATGTACTTTGTGTGTTTAAATAAGCTGATGTTATGTTTTTTAGACATTTAGACAGAGGTCAAACACCTTGTAGATGAGTAGAACATAAGGAGCCTGAAGGCCCTAAACTCAAGACAACAAGAGAAGTGTTGTGTCTCTTCTAATGATAGAGTAAAGAATACCATTCTCTGATGCAGTGAAGGTGTTAGGGAGAAAAAAACTAATGGGAAAAGGTGGGATCTGTTGTGATAATCAATGAAGGAATCAGTTTACATTTTCCCTGGACCTATTTTTTTCCACCTAGGACTCTTCTTCTTCCATTTTTTCTATCCCTCCATCCAACTCATCCCTTCAGGGCCATGACTGTCCTCCCACAGGACGGGAAGCTCTGATCCTCCCTTTGGATCTCCCCATTTCCATCCATCACGTATCCCGTGTTTACAACAGTAATAACTAATACACATGCGAGACACACAGTTACACACAGTCAGAAGTTTCACATCACTTTTTTTCCATGTGAAAAATTGTCTTCAGTCATCAAAATCTATATTTAACATCCAGTGTGGCTATTGTTTGGGGAGGTGAATGAGACTATCATCATTTAGATGAATGGCTTAACTGTGTCGCCATGACAATGAGAGGAAGTCATTCGTCAGGAGGTTGGCGGACGATGGAATACAGTAATAAACATTAATACACTGATTTAGCAAGCATCTGGAAACAGTAGTCACCTTTTGGGAAAAAAAAAAAAAAATTCCCACAATAAACTGTTAATGTTAACTTGTTTGAGGCATAGGAGACATACTGACATACAATATATAAATATAAAACCAAAAACTGACAGATGTGAACTTGTGAATCTAGTTGATCTTCTAATTATGTCCTTGTTGACCACTTCTCTTCCATGATACACATTTCTGTCTCTTCCTCCTGCCCTAAAACCTAAAATAAGCTCGGAAAATGCAAAGCACTTTAATCATACTGTACAAGGCTGCTGGGTTAGCTTGATAAATGAAGCCATTGTCCCGTGATTATCGCAGTTATTCACAGCACATGCACAACAGGGGAATCTTGCATTTGTTGCATTACATGGAAGGAGTCGCTGCTGCGCTCCTCACATGTTTCTCTGTCACAGCAGATTATAGCACTGTGGTAGACAGTTATAAATATGAGGTAATCTGGCGTTCTGCGTTAGCTGCTATTATGCCATCATTATTTCAGTGGTGGCTGGAGCTCACACATGATTCATTGAAAGAATAGTGTAAAGAATTGCTCTCATTCTGTAAAGACATCCTTAAAGTATGAATTAATCACTCTCACACTGAGTGTGAAATTGGCCTGTATTGCACTGCATGAGTATCGGCACTCAATGAGTTAGTACTGCTTTGGACATTATCTGTATTTAAGTGCACAAATTTTATGGTAAAAAAAAAAAAACCTTCAGAGATAGTTTGCCCAAAAAATTAACTTATTCAGTCCCCGTCATGTAATTCCAAATCTGTATGACTTTCTTCTGTGGAACACAAAATATATATTTTATTATTATTATTGAATGCCAAAGGGAGAATGTTGTTTTGGACCCCAGCATTCTTCAAAATATGGAATGAAAGTCATACAGGTTTGAATCAACATAAGGCTGAGTAAATTATATAATTAATTTTTGGGTTACCTAACCCTATAATTGTTTGCTTTTTGTTATAGCAACTCTCAGTTCTTTCTTGAAGGACGTTATCATTTAGGGTTCATTCCATGACCCCAGTGCATGTCAAAGCAGCACTGTGTGAGTGATGAATGGCTCTGATGCTCATGTGCTGATGTCAGACACTGTGGTCCGGCTGTGTGGCATTAAGAGGCTTAACTTTGTTATCGCTGACATAGAGACATCTAGCCACACAGACAACATCATAATGTGTTGTCCTTAAATAACGAATGGAATAACTCTACACACACAATTGCTCACAATGTTAAACAATACAAAGTTGTTTTGTGAATATGAAGACTAAACATACATTACATCTCTGTATTGTTAACTGAGAGCTGCAGTAGATGAGATGCATGATGTATCGGGCTGATATTACTGATTTATTTGAAGTCTCAATATATACAACTCAATATGTATATTGTGTATATAGTGTATTTAATTGTTTATGCTCATTTACACCTATTTTTACATTTAGATTACCATCAACAATGATAAATTTAATATTGCAAATCTCATGAATATCCAATTTTCATACTGTACATTATAACGTTGTTATGGTTAAATACATTTTTTACAATTTAAAACTATTGATTTTAGTATGCAGTGCTTTTCTGTACTTTTAATTTACTTAAGACAATATAGAATTTAAATATTGGCAATTTTTCAGTTGTCAGACATACCAAGAAAATAATTATCAGCTTATTGATAACAGTCAGAATTTTAAAGTTGTGATGTAATGGAAGTAGCAACAGATCTTTTCTTCCATATTGTAATGTGCATCAAAGTGTATCAGATCTTCAAAAAAAAAAAAGAAAAAAAAAAGAAAGAAAAATCCAGGCCAGGACTTGGTAATATCCATCGGTTTTTGATTGGATGGAGGCAGATCTGAATGCGATCTTGCAATCAATTGTAAGAAAGGGCAGGATTTAAGCGGACTAAATGATTGCAGAAGTCTGGCATACGTCACCAGAGAGAAGTCGATCAATTCACCGGAGGATTATGATATTTTTTAATTACAAATTACAAGCTAAAAAAACAAATGAAACATTAACAATAATATCAATGCATTTAGAAATTAGATTTTTCGTTGCATGTCGACTTTAACATCGGTGCATCCCTAAGATGAGCAACAAACGAATGAACACAGTTGTTGCAGATGACAAAAATCAGTTTGACAGTATTTTAAAAGAGTTTACTTGCATAAAGACAGCACATTATGCATATCAAGTCCTCCTTTACCAAACTAATGAAGCCTGGTAGTTTAGACTCTCTCTGCTCCTCCTGGGACCCTGAACTGAATATCCTGAACCCATTAAAAGTTCTCTATGGTGTGATCTGAGGGGATTTTCTAAAGCAGGTCTTTGAGAGGGACATTAAACAGTCTTTAACAGAGCTTTCATCTCTAAAGCGCTATCAGTAGGCGCAGAGCAGGCTGGCACTGCCTGGCATGCTATACTGGGTTACTGCCTTTATCAGTTCTCTTTAATTAGGAAACAAGCTTCTGTTTCTGTATCTGCTTAACCAGCCATGTGCCACACATCTAGTGAGTGTACACACACACACACACACACACGCAAGTACATGGACACAGAGATTGATGGATACAGTCACAATTAGACCTACACACAAAACAAGTTCCATTTTAAGCTGTGAATTTTGTTTGTTTGTTTTGGTGCATTCTGAGAACTTTATTTGCATCCTGGTGTTCCTATCCAACATTTTTATGCAATATCCCAAACCTGACTGTCTCTGTTTTTGATATATATATATATAGGTGCTGGTCATATAATTAGAATATCATCAAAAAGTTGATTTATTTCAGTTATTCCATTCAAAAAGTGAAACTTGTATATTATATAGACTCATTACATGCAAAGTGAGATATTTCAAGCTTTTATTTGTTATAATTTTGATGATTATGGCTTACAGCTTGTGAAAACCACAAAATCAAAATCTCAGAAAATTAGAATATTACATGAAATCACACAGTAATTACACAGTGATACCATGGTCATTGAACCAGGTTTTGGTTATTTTGGCAGTGTGGGCAGGTGCAAATCCTGCTGGAAAATAAAGGAAGCATCTCCATAAAGCTTGTCTGCTGAAGGAAGCATGAAGTGCTCTGGAAATGTCCTTGTAGACGGCTGCGTTGAGTGGACAGCACAGTGGACCAACACCAGCCGATGACATGGCTCCCCAAACCAACACAGACTGTGGAAACTTCACACTGGACTTCAAGCATCTTGGATTGTGTGCCTCTCCATTCTTCCTCCAGACTCTGGGACCTTGGTTTCCAAATGAGATGCAAAATCTGCTCTCATCAGAAAAGAGGACTTTGGTCCACTGTGCTTTATTAAATCCAGAGTCAACGCAGCCGTCTACCAGGACATTTTTAGAGCACTTCATGCTTCCTTCATTTTCCAGCAGGATTTGCACCGGCCCACACTGCCAAAAGAACCAAAACCTGGTTCAATGACCATGGTATCACTGTGTAATTACTCTGTGTGATTTCATGTAATATTCTAATTTTCTCAGATTTTGATTTTGTGGTTTTCATAAGCTGTAAGCCATAATCATCAAAATTATAACAAATAAAGGCTTGAGATATCTCACTTTGCATGTAATGAGTCTATATAATATATTAGTTTCACTTTTTTAACGGAATTACTGAAATAAATCAACTTTTTGATGATATTCTAATTATATGACCAGCACCTGTATATATACAGCGGGGGAAATAAGTATTGAACACGTCATCATTTTTCTCAGTAAATATATTTCTAAAGGTGCTATTGACATGAAATTTTCACCAGATGTTGTTAATAACCCAAGTAAGCCATACATACAAAGAAATAAACAAAAATAAGTTCAGAAATTAAGTTATGTGTAATAATGTGAAATGACACAGGGAAAAAGTATTGAACACATGAAGAAAGGGAGGCGCAAAAAGGCATTGAAAGCCAAGACAACTGCTGAAAACTTACAGTAATTAAAAAGCAATACAGCCCCCTGTCAGTGGAAATTAATAACAGCTGGTTCAGTCCCAAATGATGGCCTACAAAAAGGTCTCATTGCCAAGGTGTCACACAAGACACATCTCATGATGGGTAAAAGCGAAGAGCTGTCTCAAGACCTTCGCAACCTAATTGTTGCAAAACATAATGATGGCATTGGTTATAGGCGCCATTCTAAGCTTCTGAGTGGTCCAGTGAGCACTTTTGGGGCCATAATACGGAAGTGGAAAGACAATAATTTCACCATAAATTTGCCTCGACCAGTGCTCCTCGCAAGATTTCTGATAGAGGAGTGAAAAGAATAATCAGAAGAGTTGTCCAAGAGCCAAGGATCACTTGTGGAGAGCTTCAAAAAGACCTGCAGATAGCAGGTACTGTTGTCTGAAAGAAAACAGTAAGTAATGCACTCCACCTCCATGGCCTGTATGCACGCTCACCACGCAAGACTCCATTACTGAAAAAAAAGCATGTTGAAGCTCATTTAAAGTTTGCTGCACAACATTTGGAAAAGCCAGTGAAATACTGGGAGAATATAGTGTGGTCACATGAGAGCAAAATTGAACTGTTTGGATGCCATAATACACACCATATTTGGAGGAGAAATGGCAGTGCACATTACCCTAAAAACACCATACACCTTGGTGTTGGCTCTTGGACAACTCTTCTGATTATTCTTTTCACTCCTCTATCAGAAATCTTGCGAGGAGCACTGGTCGAGGCAAATTTATGGTGAAATTATTGTCTTTCCACTTCCGTATTATGGCCCCAAAAGTGCTTACTGGATCACTCAGAAGCTTAGAATGGTGCCTATAACCAATGCCATCATTATGTTTTGCAACAATTAGGTTGCGAAGGTCTTGAGACAGCTCTTCGCTTTTACCCATCATGAGATGTGTCTTGTGTGACACCTTGGCAATGAGACCTTTTTGTAGGCCATCATTTGGGACTGAACCAGCTGTTATTAATTTCCACTGACAGGGGGCTGGATAGCTTTAATTACTGTAAGTTTTCAGCAGTTGTCTTGGCTTTCCATGCCTTTTTGCGCCTCCCTTTCTTTATGTGTTCAATACTTTTTCCCTGTGTCATTTGAAATGACTCATTTCACATTATTACACATAACTTAATTTCTGAACTTATTTTTGTTTGTTTCTTTGTATGTATGGCTTACTTGGGTTGTTACCAACATCTGGTGAAAATTTCATGTCAATAGCACCTTTGGAAATATATTTACTGAGAAAAATGATGACGTGTTCAATACTTATTTCCCCCGCTGTATGTATATATATATATATATATATAGAGAGAGAGAGAGAGAGAGAGAGAGAGAGAGAGAGAGAGAGAGAGAGAGAGAGAGAGAGAAAGGCTATATATTTATATATATAATGTTTGTTTCAAAAGGGAAGAACGTGTATTTAGAATTACAGTATTGCCACCCTTTTTCTCTTTTTTTTCTATCTCTCACTATCTTTATAAATCATTCATTGCACATTCTCACACTTTTTAAAACACTTACATAAAAAAAGCTCTCATTTCTGGCTTATAAAAGCGATCATTTACAACATAAATACTCTTTACCTCTGTGAGGAGCTGTGGGAGATCTGGAGTTCTAAAAGGGGGAGCTGAGAGGAACTGACTGACCTACGATCTCTGCTACACCCCTCAGGTAGGCGGGGATACTCCCTTTTTGTTACGATGGACACAAATACCCTTTCTGAAATGGAAACACACATGGATGAGAATAGGGAGGGAAAGGTGTCTTTATAGAGGTTATCCCTAAAACAACACTAAAGATAGACTGACTGTGTGGAACGGCCTGTTTCCCAGCACAAGGTCGGAAAAGAGCTTGAACTTCAAATAGGAATAAAATGTCAAACAAAATAATCATGCATAATTTTACGCAAACCAATGACATGTTCCGATGCCCTCTGTGCAACTTTCTCGGCATCGACATGAAAGATCACGGGAAATGTGTCGAGCGTGACGTGACTATTGTGGTTTGTGAGCATGAACAACCCACACACACCTACATCCTGACATGCACAAATACCAATCGCTATAAATGCAACAATGATGTCAAACTGTGCTGCAAATACAAAGTGAGATGTTTGTGCCTTCCTCTCCACCCGGCCATTACACCGAATTATTTTCCTGGCTAAAGTTCCCTCACATTAAATTTCACAACCTGACATTGATAGCATGCAGCCTCGTTCTCTCTTTCCCCTGTTCCTCTCTTAAACTCACAGAATATACACACTATGTGGACTCACGGGATCATCTACATTATCCAGGGCTTTAGTACACCAAACTCATTTGCACTTCTTATGTGCAGAAGGGTATATGGCCTTCAGAGACCTGGAAACAGTTATTCTCACCAGCCTTCAAGGTTACATACGTCATTATGAGTGGTAGTAAAAAAAAAGATTTTGTGTTCAACAGTAGGACACTGACATTCCATGAAAGAAACCAGAAAAGGCCAAATGTCAGGACAAGGTTGGGCTGAAACATATGAATGTATGACAGTTCATAAGGCTTATCAATTACACTGAAGTGGAGTGACACCAGGAAATGTTTTAAAAAGTCCAAGCTCTGTCCAGGACTAAAATTACCTACAATTATTAGGGGAGGAAGGGCTGAGAGAAGTAACTGATGAAGTAACTGACTCGTGACTTGAACCTTAATGTAACTCACACTCAATATTTCAGCTGAAGTGGAGTTTCAGACTAGTTACAGCTGAAATAAAAACAGCCTTTCTTTTTAACCTTGTGTCTGGTTATAAAACTGAGCTTAGTCGTAAATCAAACCTGTGTCCTCGGCAAAATATCCTGAGTTGCAAATTGTAAATAGTGCTTTGGAGACTTATATTTTTTGACAAGAGTACACAAAATAAATATCTAAATCATTTTACATTTTGGCACTTCTAATTCCCTAAAAAGGCAGAGGTCTATCAGGCAGAATAGCGGCTCGCTGTAAATCTATCTGCCCTGACTGTGGCCAGCCGAGGGTCACCGAGGAGTCAGAGTTTTGAGGAGGTATAAAGCAGTTACTTTATGGCTATCCCAATTGTTGTGCATTAGAGTTATGTGCATTGTATTAGCTCTAATGAAGGGCGTAAATTCTCAGTTTTACGAGCAGACCTTTACGAGGAAGGGGAAATTGTAAAACACACGCTTTTTGCGTTACCAGTGTTTGTCACCCTGCCTTAGGAGTTCATGCTGCACACACGCTGTTTTCATTAACCTGTGGATGGCTCTGAGATGTGTGTGTGTGTGTGTGTGTGTGTAAGGATTGAGTCTGGTTATGAGTCTAGTCCCTCGTCTGGAAATCAGCATCTAGCTGGTTGATAAGAGGCAACCCTTACAACATACAGACTTAAAGATTTAATGGTGGCCTGTGAGAGGATTGTTTGGTTTGATGATGATATATTTGCTGATAACTATTCTTCAGTACACAGATGATCGCCACCTAATATCTTCCATCTAATAATCACAACACAGTAAATCAATGGAATAAATTTTGCAAATACAGACAATCGTTATTATAAACATTAATACAAGACTGTAGAGCCCCATCCATTCACAGAAGCACAGATAAACTCCATCCTCAGTTCCTTAAATGTATATTGACATAATGACATAATGTCAAATTTGCTTCTGTTCCAAAAATGGCATACAGTGCATTAACAAAAGAAACTAACAAACTTTCATATTTAGCCAAAATATTAATAAGATTAAAATTAATGAAGGATTTTGTTTTGAGATCCTTCATTAATTTTAATCTTATTAATATTCAGAAGCAAATTTGACATTATGTCATTTGAATAACATTCTGATTGGTCAATTTAGTAATGAGAGGAACATTTATGCTGTCAGCCTCATACTATTTGTGCTGTGAATAAAAGTTACAGTACCTGTCAAAGGTTTGGAAATATTATAATTTTTTTTATATTTTTGAAAGAAGTTTTTTTCTTTTATGCTCACCAAGGCTGCATTTATTTGATCAAAAATACAGTAAAAACAGTAATATTGTGAAATATTATAAAAATGTTAAATAATTGTTTTTTTATTTTAATACATTTAAAAATGTACTTTATTTCTATGATGGCAAATCAGAATTGTCAGCATCATGCATATGCTGATTTGCTGCTCAAGAAACATTTATTATTATTATTATTAATGTTAAAAATTAATCATTTTATTTATCAAGGACACATTAAATTGACCAAAAGTCACAGTGAAGACATTTATAATGTTACAAAATATTTATATTTAATAAATGCAAATAAATGCTGTTAATTGAACATTCTATTCATCAAATAACAGAAAAATGTTAAGCAGCACAACTGTTTTCAACATTGATAATAATAGTAAGAAGAAAATCTTACCTGAACACCAAATCATCAGCATATAAGAATGATATAATGAAATATGTGAAATATGTTCAAATAGAACATTTTAGTTTTTAATAATATTTCACAATATTACTGTTTTTACTGAATTTTTTATTAAATAAATGCAGCCTTTGTAAGCATAAGAGACGTCTTTCAAAAACATAAAACATTTGAATTTTTCCAAATTACATTTTTTTATTTCAACTACTATTCAAGTCTACCATAAAAATGTTCTTTCTTTCATGTCTCACTCTCTCTCCACCACAGTGTAGTGTGACATTGTATGACCTCTCCAAGAGGTCAAAGCGTTTCTCTGGTTGAGCTCACTCCCGAAGATGTCATTTCAGTTATATAACTTCCTATGCCTTGATGCACACTGTATAATTGCGCATAAGATCAATATAAATTTTTACAGATGGGCAAACCCTCAGCCCTTTTTCTGTGGCTAGTCAAGATGTAATGGAAGTGAGGAGAGGTTGTGTGGCTGGTGATTCCCTCCTCACACACATTGAGCTTGACTCCCCTTTCCCACCCTGCCAAAAGTACAGACACTCTCCTTTTACAGACTGACAAATCAAGCAATTATGTGGGAGTTGATGATGTCATCATTTCTCCAGCCCTGTCTTCACGTATAAAGGTCTCGGCAAATTTCAAATTCACCCGTTGCCCTAAATGAAAGAAAAAGATGGGGTGAGAGGGAGAAAAAGAGAGAGATAGCGACAGAGAATAAAGATTGAAATATCTCCTCAGGACATTCTGCTTACTATTTCAGAAGCTCTCTTATCTCTCTCCACTCAGCTCTGTTAATATAATGGTGAACAATATTTCATGAAGGGCAGCTGAATACTGCCACGCTGACACACACCATCTCTCTTTCTCCTCCCCGTGCCCTCATCTGTCTTTTCTACCCCTCTTCTTTTTTTCCCCTTTCTGTAGGAAGCGAGGGACAAGGTTGGAAGAAAGGCTGATAAGCTCTCTTAGTGTCGCACCCCTCACCCCTCACATCGGCAGTTTCCCCTCGTTTGCAAATATTTTCATATCAATAATCGGGCAATTTCCGTACATGCTAATCCATCAAAGCGAGGCCACGGGTAATCCAGCGCGGCTCCAGGTGAACCGCTCTCTCAGGCAGACATCTGTTCCTCGGAGCGTCGCACAAAGGCCTTCTCTGTCAACCTTGATTGATCAGGGGAGGGTCTCGTAGCACGGAGGAGGCGCAGCGTGTATCAGAGATGCTCGACACCGGCACCTGAAGAGGTATTCTCTCTGGCGAAGAGCAGAAAGGGCTCCAATCAGTGTTAAACAGCTTGCAAAGCGCCACACATATCAGGAAATGCTCGCTGCTCTCCTAGAAGCGAGAGAACAAAAGACACGAGGAATGAAAGCAAAGAAAATTCGGATCAGTATAATATCTATAAATGCTGACAGGGTGGATTTTGGATGCAGGATTTTAGATTACGGAGGTTTTAGAGCAGCCGACTTTGCAGAACAATGAGATTGTGTGTTTGATTTTAATTTCCCTATAATCTACTCAGCATGTAAAGGATATGCTTTCTCTCTCTCTCTCTCTCTCTCTCTCTCTCTCTCTAAGATCACAAACCTAGATGGAGGAAAAGAGCAAGGGGAAACAGAAAAGGAGAGAAAACAAAATGAGCAAAGCAAAGCGGAACGAGAAATTGTGAAGTCTCATTAGTAGCACATTTATCATCTTCTTTGTATGGTTTTAAACACTGACTAGGTCAGATCTTTTCAGGCACCTCCAGGGAAATCAGCATTTGTCAGCGCTGAAACCAGCTCTGTTCTACACACACTCTTAATTCATTCCGCTAAAGAGGCTCGCCGGATGCCCGTGGCACCGCTGATGATTTTACACTCATCCTGGTGAAACCTTGGCTGCCTGTCGCTCTCAATTGGCTGTCTGAACACACACTTGTCCTTTTTAATCTCGAGCCGGGACTGTTCGCACAGAGCCCATACCTGGGGTTCTGCACTGTCTAATGCAAATGATCTGTGTTGAGACAGCCATGCATGTGAGACTTTGCAAATTATACTTCCTACGAACGGTAATTACAGCCGAGAGCCTCACTGACTCCCCGGTAGCGAGAACACGATGTGAACAAGACAGATATTATATATTATAAATGCTATTAATGTATCCTCATGCAAGGTCAACATAGGACAAGATGTTGGAGGATGAGAATACGAGTATGCTTCAGCAGGGAGATGCTAATGGCTTCTGCCTTGTGGTCACCTTTGCAAAGTTTTGTTCATTTGAGCGTACAGAGCTGGTCTTTGCGGGTCATAATTCTTATCTTCTGTCAGAGGAAAAACAACATCCTTTCCCTGTTTTGTCCCCATTTGCATACGGATTCCTCATTACATCTCGTTTGCGTATCTCAGTCAAACGGCACTGATCATCCACCCTACCAGTCAAACGCGCCTCCACCTAGAAACTCTTTATGAGTGCGCGACACAGGGAGGGAAACAGACTCTACAAAGACGGAGATGACAAAAAGAAGAAAGCCGGAGCGATAAAGAGAGTGCACGGCTCCAAGTGGTGATGTTGAGAGGAAGAAACGCCTCAGAAAATCTCCATTTCATGTGAGTTCAGACAGAATAGTGTGCCATATGTAAATAGTAGTTCAATAATGAATGCCCTATCGTTGCTTTTATTTGCTTTCAGCTTCGCAAACACACAACCGTGGTGTGTGAGACACAAATTAGAAAGCATTTAAAAGGAAATATTCAAAGGCTGGCAAAGCCAAAGGAATATCAGTTATTATTTTTGATGTTGCAATTTCTGTCACTTTGATGCAATCAGTGAGTAGCCTGGGCTCGTAGGGCTCTCAGGGGAAGAGGACTGTCAGAGTGAAGAAGCTGGTGGGAGGGTAATTATCACAGATCAAACCCTGCTAGTTAGCAGGCAGAAACAGGAGGCAAATGCCAAAAACCAGCCAATGTTTCACAAACGCTTGTTCAAGGATATCCTAATTGCTATAAGTGGTTCCTTCAGGACTGACACATCAAACGCAGCCAGCTGCGTGATGTCATCACTGTGTTCCCGCCGTGATGCTCCTCAGCAGGCAAATTAAGGGAAGAGGGCAAAGCGCAAGCACACAAGGACAGTTTCCTGCCATGTGAGTTGTGCCTGTACACACACACACAAATGTCACTTACACATACTGTTTTTAGCATCAGGCCATGCGTCGGGCCTAAACAGCACTGCTCTGATGCTGTGTCTGACAGGAAATCGAATTGTTATATAACCACTTTATTTACTGCAAAATCTTTTGAAGCTAAACAGTTTCATACAGACCTCACAGAATACGGAATGTATGATTCACTGTTGAAAACATCAGAAAACACAGTATGTTTCTTTCTGACAACAGTAAATATTTTTCCTAAAACTTGTATTCTGTCTTTATTTGGTGTCCATTAAGGGAAAAATGTATGAGAGACATGCTGAAGTAATGAAACTATAATGAGTCCGGTACATAGGCTACTATATAAATACAGTGCTTTCCTTTTGTCTTTTCATATACACTACTGTTCAAAAGTTTCAGGCTGGTTTTTGAAAGAAGACTAACTATGCTCAGCAAGGCGGCATTTATTGATCAATAATACAAAATAATACAGTAATATTATAAAAATATTACAATTTAAAGTACGTTTTCTAAAAAAAAAAAATTGTGGAAACCATGATCCTTTTTTTTTTTTGTAAATGGATAGAAAGTTGAAAAGTTTGAATCTCATTTTTTTCTTTGCTGATTAAATTACTTTACTTTGTACAACATAGATAAATAAATCTTACTGACACCAAACTTTTGAAAGGTAGAGTATGCCACTAAACTGAACATTTCCTGCAAAGAAAAATAAATCATTAGAACTTTAGCAGACAAAGAAGCCCCTTAAAAGTAAGACCTCAATAATTGCCTGGAAAATGAATTTGACTTTTGGAGGAGAGAAGCAAGAAAGAAAGTGAGAGCCAGAGACAGAGGGGATTACTGCACACAGACCACTGTGTCATCCTTTCATTCTTTCCCTCGCTCGGATAAAAGCAATTTTCATCAGAGACGAATTCCAGTGCAGCTTCATAAAATGTAAATTTGTCCTGTGTGTATGGCTGTATATCAGTGTAAGTGAAGTAATAATCTGGTTCCTATCAGCTTTAAGTAATCACCCTTGTGGCGGTGTCTAACGACCGGAATCAGAGACTTTAATACCTCCCATAAGAGCAGATCTCTTTAAAAAAGTCAAATAAAAGCCAGTGTGTCAGTCTCCCTTAAAACCCGAAGATAAACTCAATTATTTTTCCCCTGCCTCAGCAAGAGGACACAACAGAGACCTCTGAAATTACTCGCTCACTCACAGGGATTGTAAAAAAGGCCAATTTCTAGAAACACACTGTAAATGTGACAGAAGGCAAGAGAAAGAGACACTAGCCGTCCGCATTGTCATAGCTAGGCTCAGCGTAATGAGAGCGACAGAGACACGAGTCACTTCGCATGATAGCGAGGTTTAAATCAGGCCGGGCATCAGGGCCGGGCGGAGAGCTGGAGAGCCGGAGAGCTATAACAGCTGACAAACGAAGCCACTGACAGGGGTAATGGATGGCAGGCTGTGGCCTATCTATCCGTCGAGGCGCTGGTGAGGTGCGGAACTTCACGGCGACTCTCTGATGCACGAGAGAGCTCGTAAAGTAGCGCGGGGCACCTGACCTCTACAGCAGACAGCGGACTGGCAGGGCCTTTACGACCCGTGCTGGATTTAATGGCCAATAATGACTGGAATAACCGCTTAAACCTTAACGGACCCCGCGCGGCTTTGAGCAGAGCGAGAGATGATATATTTGGCCTGCGGAATGACAGGGGCAATGTATCAAAGGGAAGGAAGGAACACCCTGGAATATATTTGTGCATGTGTGGGTATGTGTGCAGATGGAGGAGGAGCAGAGAAACATGGGATGAAGCCTGTACGATAGCAGCGTTTTCACACACAGCAACAACAACAACAACACAGTGTCACGCTCATTCTAAGATCAAGTCAGAATAAAATGTGCCTGTTCAGAGCAACATAAATATGCAATATAAGGCCTTGACACGTTGATACGCAGATTTATTTATTTTTCCCACCCAGACTTTATTCTAATTTATAGCGCACCAGCATCCTTTGGCCTGAGATCATAACACCAATTCATTAACTATTGGCACCAATGTGTATTCCGATTTTCAATAAACTCTCTCTCTCTCTCTCTCTCTCTCGCTATTTGAGTGCCTGGCACGTTTTCAAGCAACATATGCTGCCATAATCTCTTAAAAAGCACCATCCAAGTCCAAATTTAATTATGTAATAGCAGAAACGCTGTCAGAGTGCAGACACAGCAACTTAGCCATTAAACAGCATTTCGTCGTACCGCCTCACCGTTCTTCAAGCATCCACACTAAAATGTCAACCATGGTAATGATGTTATAAACACAGCAATACAGGGCAAAAATAACATTTCTGGATGCTCCAAAATATAACAGAGATTCCTATATCAGAAAGGAAAAAAGTCAACTTTTCTTAAAGGGATAGTTCACCCAAAAATGAAACTTTTCTCACCTTCATGTCATCCCAAAACTATCCATTTATGGTTTCGTTGCAAAGTCTGGCTCTTCTTCTCTTTTAGAGTCTAATATCATTAGAGTGACATATTTCCAGCATTTACGCCTCTAAGCCCAAGCTAAATCCCTAGCATGCAGTAGTGGTTTCCCACATTCTCTATTCTCTGGTTTTGAGGAATACTGGTGTTTGTGTGATGGTTTAAGCCAGGACTGTTGAGTGGTGGTCTAACCCCAGCCACACTGGCTCTGTGTGCAATGAATCACACATTGCCATTATGTTTTGCGTGCTTTTTATTGCATTCACGATTATTGCATTTACATTCTGTACAGAGGCTCTGATGTGATATGTCCCTGTTGAAGGCTAGAGGAGAGGAATACACACAAATACATGAGATCGGAGCTGGGAATACATCCAAATGTATCAGTGATATGGGGTCACCTTTTGATTTGAGTCTAAAAGGACATGACATAGATAAATCCTATGAGCAAACTGTATTCCTTAAACAATTTCGAGGGTCCTGTTCACATGCCGCTGTTCCACAGGGAGTATGCGCTTGGCATGCCTGTGATAACATTCCCTCTGCACAATAGTGTAATCTCTGTGGCTCAGGTAGTGTGTGATCTGCGCCCTGCAGTCGGTTTGTCCCGGCATTAAAAACACTCCCCATTCTTTGTGCTTCTACAAATGAATTAAGCGGATTCCGACAGGGAATGCTTATCGGAAAAATTTTGCTTCACTTCCGAGATAAACAAATCAGACTAAATAAGTTCTGCGAGAGTTTCACTAACTCGTTCGCGTCCTAATCTGCAGGACTGCTTAAGATTACACCTCCAGATCATTTTCCAACACGAGAAAAGAGGGCAAAAGTTAAGCTTGTGTGAAAAGAGCATATTGTTGGAATAGGCATAGACTTCTCCATGAGATGGCTTACTTTAGCTATTGTATTTATAGTAACAAATCAGAAACTTGTGTCACATGATTTTTTTTAAGGACGGGAGCATTGTTTGTAGATTAGAAAATCAGGTCACCGGTAAAAATTCATTTAATTTTTTAATCTGCACACATGTTTGTTTTCGCCTGAAACTCAGAGAAGCTCCAAGGCAAAACATAAAAAGCATTCCTAAGCAGTCGAGTTGCTCTTATAGAAAATACCTCAAAGCGTTTAAGATAATACACAATCGTGGATTGAAGCTCAATCTCACTCCCTCTTCCTCTTCAGATAAGTGTTTCCATTGATGAGACCTGGCATCCTCCTCTTATCTCCAGAACACTTCACGGCAGGAAAAGGGTGCTTGAATAAGTCTTGCAAGATTGTGACGGTAATATATCCGCTTAATCGTGGCTCGCCAAAACTTCTACAACTTCCCATTTTGCTAATAATAATATAAGACTTATTTCATGCACATAAGCAAAATTATTTCCTAACTACACTAGGAAGAGGTTGTATGCCCCCCCTCTGCAAGCTCCTAACTTGGAAAGCTTGTTAAGACTGTATCATCTATTCTCTATGGGCTATAAAAAAAAGAGTGCCTCATTTGTTAAATATTGGATATTGTATAATATTTTGCAAGAAAATAATATTTAAGGCATTCTAAAATATTTGTCAAATTACACAACCAATGCTGCTATTACTGTAAATATCATATCTGTTTGAGTCTGCTAAATCCCAACAGGCTTTTGTGCATCAAAAAGCAAGAACTTTTCCTCCACACCACAAAGTGGCGCTGTGCTGTACACTCCATTGCAATAATATCACCCAGGAAAGAAGCACCTCCTTTTTGCTCAGACTGTCCCTGTTAACACTGCCAGTACAGCTGTGTGTTTACGTTTCAGTCTGCCATTCCACTCAGACTCAATCAAGCAATAGGATGTGATCTGCAGTCATTAAAATTAGCCGCTTGCAGGAGCCAATTCATTTGCATTCTGCAAGGCGCAGTTAAATAATTACTTAAATGGCAAATATATTTTTCAAATGTCTCCCGTCTGTGCTTTGCTCTGTAATGCTGATAGAGGTTTGGTTGTTCTTTCACGGCGAGGTGCTTTCACCTAATGAAACTCGGGATCAATAGAACTGTTCTTTACTGTCATATATGCTGCACTCACACAAGGGAAATAAGGCTCTATTTTTCATTCTCAAATGTATTATGGATGTCATTCTTTATTTAGCACTTTGTTCAATTCCAAACATGATACAGTGGAGAAATATTTCCTTGGTCTGCATTGCCTGCATAAGAAAATAAGATAAAGAAAAACAAAAAGGGAAATGAAGAAAAGAAAGCACCAAGTCCAAAGGGGGGGAAGAAGAAAGGAGGATACAGAATCAGTGAAATAAATGTTTCACATGAAACTCTAAGCTGCTCCCTGAAGGATTATTGAGAGTTTCTGTTAATCTTACATAATTAAAAAAAAAAAAAAAAATGTACAGACATTTACATATTAATCTAGTCTCAGAACTGACATATTTCAAATCAAGTTCTCAGTCACAGAAAGAAAGAAAAGGTTGTGTGAATGAATAAAAAGGGGAGATAAGAGCTGAAAAGGAAGAGCAAAGAAAGACAGAAAAGGAGAGATGAAGACAGAGCCAATGATGTCCTTCGTCTTCAGGTGGATGTCTTATCTCCAGTAGAGGACCTTTCTTATGTAATCAGTGTTTTCATTCAGCAGCTGTTTCAGCTGATTGTGCGGGGGAAGAAAAAGCCATTTGGAGCGGTGCTGCTCGGAGCGGCCCCTGTGAATGGATTCTCTCCACCGCCAAGAGCCCTAACAGGCCCAGAGCCCGTCGAAGGTCAGTTCTATTATTTGAGGAGGGAGAGGCTGCGTTATAACAGACAATGATAGGGCCTTAACCCTCATTTAGAGGTGCCATTTCTCCACCTGACCCCCTTGCTAAAATGTTAGTTTTCTCATGTTCTGAAATGTGATAGCACCACGGAGTAACAGGGCTCTATCATCAGAGTCTAATACTGGTCTGCGCTGTTCTAACAGCTTTTGACATAGACGAGCTTCACCCTAGACATCCAGTTTATCTTCTCAGTTGACCATGCCTGTTTCCACACTCGCTGTTCAATAAAGATACATTGTTTATTATTCCATTGATGATGTCCTGTTGTCCAGAGTAGCGAATTTCAATGAAACGTGCAGCAAAATTGGTATTGTTAATTCAGTTCTAATAGAGTCGGCTATGTATAACAATTCAAAGCAATTTAATTCCTATTAAAATTCATAATAATAATATTAATAGGACTTTGGGATAAAAAAAAATTATAATTATTATCTGGTGTAACTGTCTGAGGCTAAAATTCCTGGCACAAGTATTGGTCAGAAGTTATCATATCATTTGCTTCATTAAAATGCACTGAAGCTTTTGTTTTACAATTTAATGTATTACAACATTTTACAATTTTAATTATTTTACAATGTATGTCATTTTGTCATGTGGAAAAAAAATATAAACCAGGAAAACAAACCATCATGAATGTGGTGGTCAGTAACTTTTAAAAATCAAATGGAAGACAAATTAAGTTGGAACTCAAAGAAAACTCAATGATATTTAATGTTTAATTATTTGTTTACTTTGAACACAACTTGACACGTTTAGCACTTTAAAATCAATATACTACAGTTTAAAAAGGTACAAACTTTCACATGAATACAAAAATGATATTCCTACAATCTTGGCACATGTATTTTGAGCTATATTTTTAGAAGATCTCAGACATGTTTATTAGTCATTAGCCCACATACCTTCATCTTGCACTATCATCATACATATGCAAGTGAGGAAGAGAGATCAAATGTGGAAAACCATCATCATTCTTGATGATTCATAAATATTAATATCAAGTCAAGTGCTGTTCCCTTTACATTGTGGTCTTGTTGTCATTTACTCCATCCTTTTTTGTTTTTTCCAAACATGTCCTTTCCTGAAGGCCCTGGCTGGGGCTCAGTGCTCATTTATACACAGAGGTGGCTCCCCTCATACTGAGGTCAGAGGGCCAGAGATGATTAGGAGACAAAGGTGTTGAGGTGTCACCTTTAGGGCCAGACTACTGGGGGGCAATGGAGCACCTTTAAAAAGACTGCCCTCTCCCATCATTCAAAACAGATGGGATTTCAGTGTGTGAGTGTCAGCTCTCGTTTGGGAGACGCAGCCGCTGGCAGACCTCAGCAGTAAAACTTATTAGGTATGCAGTTGCAGCACGGCCCAAACCACACTGGTTTAGCGAGGGAAACCGCTGATGCTCTAAACCACTGTCACTACAACACATACACACTCTAGCCAACACACACATAAACTAGACAAATAAGTAAACACATAAGAGTGAATACATCAACAGCTCCTGGCTATCATCTGATATAATGGAAGATTCTTGCAGCAGTCATTCAAATTGCATTCAGTCTCAATAATGCCCTGGGCACAGGAGGAAGGAAGTGATTGCAATTGGATTGCACTCGTGCAAGGAAACAAAATCAGAATCAAGCCATCTTATAGGCTTTCATTTCCCATCAAATTTTCTACCCCACCTTTAAAAACAAAGCAAGACTTTGTTTAAACTGAGTAAGAACATCAGAGTTCAAAGCAACTAAAACTCTAAAAATTAAGGTAACAGGGTTAAAAATGGCATTTAACATTCTAATGTTACACTGTTCACAGATACTTCCAGAATTTCACAGATACGGTCATGTGTAAATCCCATAATCTTATTAAAGGTCAATTGTGTAGAAATAAGGCATACTGGTATAAGGTTCACATGGCATTGATTTCTACAACAGGGTTTGATGGGTAAAACCCCACTACTACATTTTATTCTTGTTCGTGTTACATATAGGTTACATGTCAATGTTAATATGTCCATAAACATATAATCTGTAAATAACTAATTTTGTTTTACTTTTATCCGATATTAATAATGCGGATTAAAGTGAGATTAACCAGCAAGCCCCACCTAAAAGAACAGCAATCCAAAACATTAGCTTACTGTCAGAGAAATGGAAAGAGAAAGAGACAACCTCACAAACCAGCAAATTAGAGAGAAGAATATTGTGGTGAATTTGGATCTGAAAGAGAAAAGCCACCACCACAGTAAACATCCATAAACGCCCATGAACATTCAAAACACCGAAAAGCAATAGGCAGGATTTCTGGAACACTACTCTATAGGCTCCAACAACAAAACAAAACATCTCATTATAGCTAACCAGGGGATGATTGTGGCACTCTGTGTGTGTGTGTGTGTGTGTGTGTGTGTGTGTGTGTGTGTGTGTGTGTGTGTGTGTGTGTGTGAGAACCAGTACATATATTTTCTCTGATATTAACTTACAGCTCCTCAGTTGAACAGAGATTATAGACCTCTGCTTGCGCACTGATTTGTTTGCGCACACAATACAGGAAGGAAGAGAGGAAGAAATCAGGAATCTGGACAAACATGGATACCATTTAAAACAATCATAACATGTAAGAATAAAACAAATAGGCAACCGAACTGTATGCATTTGTATTTTCCTGTCATTTTTATAGTTCATAAATATTTTTTCTCACTCTGTTTTTTTCTTTCTTTTTTTTTGTTATTATGTATACAGTAGCCACTCAGACTGAATGTGAGTTAAGATCACATATCACAGAGACTGAATGAAGGAGCTACACAAAGGTCTAGTCTTCATTGCATTCTTTTTTCTGTCTCTCTCTCTATCCCTGATACACATCTGAGGTTAAGCTGAGAAAGGTATAGCATCACTGAACCTGCACTAAGCAGTGCAGAGCTGTTTGAGAAGGAGGAGTCCTTTACACAAAGTGCAGAAAGCAGAACCGAGGCACAGTCTCCATCTAATTAATCCAAACACAATCTCTCTCAATAACTGGATAAACACTGCACTTATGTTTTATGGTGGTATTGTTCGATTCTGTACTGTCTGATTTTGACATAATGCAAACTCAAAACCACATAAATACCAAATACACTACACCTTTATTGACACTAAACCAGGAATGTGTTAATTTTTTTAAATAAAATAATGGATATTATTTAGCATCATTATTAATATTGTTAAAAAAAAATACACAAAGAACATCAATACTATGGGTAAAAACTCACAAGTCGCACATAATTGTCAACAATTTGGGTAGGTACAAAGAAAGGACAAAGCATGATCTGGAAAAGAATTGCTTTAGATATGAAGGATCTGTAAAATTAAGAATATCTGAAATCCTTATGAGGCCCATGACAGACTGACATCCTCAACTCCATTTCCAGTGTGCACTGAGACCTGAACAGAAGAGCCGACACAGTAAGATATGCACAATTAGACATCTCTTAGTTAAAGCAACCGTCTCTACAAAAAGTATGATGTTTATATACTACCAATCCAAAGTTCAGGGTCAGTAAAAAGAAACTATATGTGTACAAATAAATTGATCAAAAGTGACGGTTAAGACTTTTTACATTGTTTCAAATGATTCTATTTAAAATAACTGCTGTTATTTTGAACGTTCTATTTATTAAAGAACCCTGAAAAAAAAAGGTATCATGTTTTCCACAAAATTAAGCAGAAAATCTGTTTTCAATATTGATAATAAAAAGAGGTTTCTTGAGAGAAACATATTTCCCAAATCAGTATATTATAAAATGATTTCTGAAAAATCATTTAACACTGAAGACAGGAGTAATGACTGCTGAAAATTCAGCTTTACCATCACAGGAATACATTCTATTTTAAAAATTATTATGAAAACAACAGGCATTTTACAGGCGCTCTGTAAATGACAGTGTACACTTTTAACTAATCATTTATGTATTTATAAAAATACATAGAGCTGTCATATGTTGTTTATCATCAGATGCTTCATTTTTTCAGCCGTGTCATTCTATATTTTCTCTCATGAACATGGATTTGAATTAGATGAAACTGCTTTTAAAAAGTTTGAGAGAGAAAATACGGACCAAAATGAATGATATTGCATATTAACAATAAAAGGATCTAAAGTCACATACACACAGCTCTCTAAATTTCACTCTCCCTCTGTTATGAATAAATAAGAAGGAAATGATATTTCCCTATTAAGTTCATTTGCCTTTTTTCTCCTTTGAATAATGAATATCTAATGGAATAGCCAAGAGAATTATAATTCGGCCTATTAATTCAACATATTTTTTAAGGATTACATTAAATTTCTCAATTGTTCTCAATCAGGGAGCTGTGGATAGAGAACAAAGCATTGTCAGTTCAAAGAGACAGACTCTCCTCTAAATGCTTTGCTCTGCATGGATGTCTAATCACAATAAATTAATAACAATGATACAAACAACAGCTCAGTTTAAGTACTTAGACACTACATCAATAGCCGAACTGTAAGCCAGAGAACCGCTCGGAGAAAGTAGGGAACATCTTTGGTGAGCGTGATCTTTTTTTTCCCCTTTGATTTAACATACCCAGAATATATGCCACAAAACACACACAATACAGCAAGAAAACATACAAACACACACACACACACAGACACACACACACACACACACACACACACAGAGAGCGAAGGAGGGGAAGATATGAGCATTGGTTTGAATAAGTTCACAGCCTTTATGCTTTGGTGTCCTACAAAATTACCATATGAGAGACTATTTACTCCCTGACAAAATTTCAATGTGTTTCTATGAAAGTTCAGTCCATCCTTATGATGGTACAAAATGAAAAGCCTGCCTTACTTGTTGCACGCAATTAAGCCCGTCTGAGAGACAGCGAGGGCAGTTTAACATTTCATACAGGCTGTAATTATGCTTTAAGTATTAGAAAGTGCCGTCCCCTAGGAGCCAATTACTTGAAAAGCTCTCATCACATGCAGGATATATACAAACAAATCCTTGAAGCACAAAGTCAGTCTTTAAACATTAAAAGAGATGAATTCAGGAAGCCATACCAATCAGTTTGATGTAGCTAATTACTAAATAAGAGCAGCAGAGCAACCATATTAGATAATTATGACACAGACACACACCTCAAACAGAGAGAGAGAGAGAGAGAGAGAGAGAGAGAGAGAGAGAGAGAGAGAGAGAGAGAGACTGGCTGTAAGGATTGGATGATATGTAAGAAGTGAGATTAATCAGTAGTTTAAAGGCAATACAAGCTGCAGGGCTCAGGACCTTTTATAAAGTGCTTATCAGTGGAATTATGGCTTTAGCCCTTCACGATCTATGTGGTGTCTCAGGGACCCCAAGGTTCTTTAAAAAGCTAACAGTAAAAAACACACTTGAGATTGGGTTTTATGACTGTGAAGAATTTTCTGATCTTCTGACTGATGTTAATATCCTCCATGGAAAATGGTACATTATTTATTTTTAAAATCCTAGACCCCCATGTTGTGACTGGCCTACAGACTATAAGTACCAATTTTATTTTTATTATACCTTTTTACAATGCATCTTTGATGGATAACAATCAGCTCATGCCTACTTTGCAATGCAACAGACGGTTAAAGCTTTAATAATATCTGCCAACTGAATTTTTATTAAGTCAGAATTAATAGGCTAATTTTCTAATGGCCATAATGGTCAGGTATTATTATTTTTATACATATGCCACTATAGAGTCACAGAGACCTTAAACATTAATTAAATCATAGTACATTAGAGTTGAATCATCACTCAGCTCTGCCTACATTACCTATTACACTTGCTCTGTTGCCTGTGAATATCTCCTTGGTTATTACTGTACTCTAATTATTAGTGTGATTTACTTTAATTCTCTTTTGCATATTGCCAAAGCTGCTGATAAGTGTTCAATTGTGCCTAGACCACTTTTTGCGATAACATCCATCCCCTTACAGAAGGATGTGTGTACTTATTAACTGGGAAAAGAAAAGTGGAGAATACAAAAGATAAATGATAAATGTATTAAATCCATAGTGGAACAACATCAATGGTCAGATCAAAACAGTAAAAACACTGTCTCCTCTGTTAGTGAATGAACGAACGAACAAATGAATGAATCTTTGTTGTTCACATTCTATAGTAGTGGTTTTCAATCAGGTTCTCAGCAAAATCACAAATAAAATAAAATAAAATAAAATAAAATAAAATAAAACATTGAAAGTTATATTACACAACATGTAAAAACCTGTAATTCTTGAATTTGTCTTGGCTCTTGAATTTCAGTGGATAACATTCATCCAACAATTCACAAAACACTATGCATGCTTTATTTAATGTGGTGATCATATTTTATTTTGCTTTGCATAGTTTTGTTCATGTTTTTTGATGTCTGAGAACAACTGGCCCACAGCCTAGCCTGTAGAAGCACCACACACCTCTTCATTGTCCTTTGCCTCTTTCTATTCAGAGATTGGAAACTGTAATTACAGATATGTATTTCATCAAACGTCACCACAGAGAGTGTGATATTCCGGAGTAAGGCTGTGCATTCTGTGATGTGTTTGTGTGGCATTCCCGACTGCAAGAGTCTGAATGAGACAGGCAAAAACAAAGGCGCCCAAATCCCATTTGGTTTGGAGGCAGCGCATATGGAAACGAACCAACTCTACTGCTAATACAGCTAATAGGATGTTCCACTCTAAATAGGAGCTCATGGTAATACCAGCATTTTCATTCAGGTTGGAAATTGTAGTTTTAAATTACAGTTTAATGCTTCAGATTTTTATTAAAAAAAAGGCATCACGACAACACAAAAATTACCAGTGCTGCTGAACAGTGTCCCTGCTTCCTATTGTTAGCCAATTACTGTGCAATCTCTTTCTTCTGACTGAATAGCTCACTGTTAGCAAATAATGAAAAGGCAATTATGGCAAAGCTGTGTTCACATTACGCTCTTCATTTTGCGTGCTGGCGTAATTATTGTCAATCCTAGAGGCTTACTGTTGCATGCAAGAGGCAGCAGGGAAGAAAATGAACTGGGCTGGTGCATGGAAAATTAGAAATGTCACAGTTACCTTTTATATCAAGTGCTACTAGACTTCTGCACATAAACATATGGAACGTTAGTGCACGTTCACATCACAGAGAGAGAGAGTGAGAGACGAAAGAAAATGAAATGTGTGTGCTATTTTTTTTTTTTTACGCTATGTATGCACATGCATTTACATTTACATTTATGTGCATATTTTGAGTTGTCTTTGCATGTGCATTTGCAAGTGTCTATGCATGTGGACGTGATATGTTTTATATTACATCTATAAACCCAAAAACTGTGCAAGTAGAGTCATGTCTGTCTGCTCATGTCTGTCTGCACATGTGCAAACTGTACATGTATATTTCTGTCTCCAGGAAAACATATGGACAAGTTTCAGGGAGATCTGAGCACGGATAAGAAAAAATATTTAAAAAAATATTTTAAAAAGTACAGGCAGAATATCACCAACAAAAAGTGATTAAAAGGTCTTCACTGGTAATATTTTTTTTTTTCTATATAAAATTTCCATTGCAAGGTTCTTTAGATTATTATCAATGTTATTCACACTCAGAAAACAATGGTTATAACCTTTTTAAAATTTTCACCCAAAAATGAAAAGTTGCTGTTCATTTACTTACCCTCAGGCCATCCAAGATGTAGGTGTCTTTTTTCTTCAGTAGAACAGTTAAGAAGATTTTTTAGCTGAAACCATAGTCCTTGGTGATTCATATAATGCAAGTCAATGGCTACCGTCATTTTTGAGTTAAAAAAACATACGGGCAAAACAAAATTAATACCCGTGGCTTCTGATGATTCATTGAGATCTTATGAAGTTAAACGATTGGTCTGTGCAAGAAACGCAACATTATTTACAACATTATTACCTGTAATCCACAGCCTCGGGCCCTCGGCAAACAGTCCTGAGCACGCCCATGGCAGTCTGGAGCACGAGCTTCCTGTCGCATAATGACGAATGTGTCAATCTTCCCGTCTGAGGTCGCGCAAGCAAACTTAAACTTAATTTTGTATATACCTGTAGGTTGCGGCATCAAGGATGAGCACAAGTAAGTGCCACTTTAATGAACAATACAGCACAGGCGTCCTCCCTCTCAAAGATCACTCCCGCGCAAACGTCATTATGCGACAAGCAGCTCGCGCTCCAGACTGCAGTCAACACGCTCAGGATCGTTTGCAGAGGCTGTGGATTACAGGTAGCCTAATAATGTTGTAAATAATGTTAAGTTTCTTGCACAGACTGATCGTTTCGCTTCATAATTGATTTGCGAAAAACTTTTGTGATATTTTCTAAATGTTGATAAAAAAACTATTGCGAAATGACGGCGTTTCCATTAACCGATGTTATGCGACTAAAACTTCCTGTCGCGATAAGTCATTCCAAAAATCATGCAAACGGATGTTGGTAGGTTCAGGTATTTCACAGTCACAGCACTAGCCATTATTTAGATGTGTTATCCAAGCATCAATGTCAAGGAAAGCCCCTTAACATGAGGTGTTTCTCCCTCCTATCTGCTTCAAGATCTTGATTAATTGAGGCATTTCTTTGTTGTTTAGAATCCAGTATTACCATAATTATTTAGTCTTTTATGAGTTTAATAAAGAACTGTCTCGTTCTTTGTTCAAATTTACTGCGCCATCTTTAAAGAATGATAGATTTTACATACGCCAGGTGACCTGTAAATGCGAAAAACGGTTTTTCATTGCACTTTTTTACGAAATATTCCTTTTTCGAATTGCCTGAAAAACCACCTCAATTAGGGCAATTTGAAGGGTAATGAAACGCGGTATAATCAGGAGCCAGGGTCCAATCTTGTTTTGCATCCCAACATTCTTCAAAATATATTCTTATGTGTTCCACAGAGGAAAAAGTCATACAAAATGAGTAAATGATGACAGAATTTTTACTTTAGGCTGAAATACCCCTTTAAGGCTCTTCGAAGCCAAGATACAAGACACACAGGAAGCAAGCATCAGCAGTCTCTTGGAAGAGCACATCTGGTTTTGGGGGTTGGGTTTCTTTTGTCAATATTCCTGCATGCATCTTTGACAAATCAAAGTGAATAAACAATGTTGTTATTCGGATCCTTGTGAGAAAGAAGGCAGGAGCGCTAACACAATTCAGGCAGGAAAAAAAATGTCTCAAGGTCAGACTTTAAACACTTAAACGACACCATTGCAAACACCGCTCCAAATTCAATTTGACATCCTCCTACCTGCCAAGCACGATTAGAATTTTTTTTTGAAAGTTTCCTTCTTCTTTCTTTTTTTCCCTCTTTTGCATGAGCCTCGCTGCTGTGCTTTTTGTGTTTAACAAGGTTCTTTAAAGACCGTGCGAGGGAAAAGTGTATTTCTTAAGAGAAGCATGATGCGCTCTCTCTTTCCCGCTTGCGCACACACAAACTGCCAATTTCAGCCCTCAAATGCGTACAGAAGGCTGTCAGAGTCATACTAACACCGCTCACATAATAGCATCGTCTGGGAGTCTCGACACCAAAGCTGCGCAGGAAACATCACACTGGCTCCTGAGAAAAAGAGTGCTTTTAACTTTCAAAACTCCTTAAGTTCTGAAAGCGCAGTGCTGGTTTAAGCTGTCTCTCTGTGAATGAGTGAGAGAGTGCGAGAGAAAGACAGACAGAGAGAGTGAGAGAGAGAGAGAGAGAGAGACAGAGAGGGAAGAAGAAAAAAAATAATGACAAAACAAGGCAATCATTACAGTCTACTTGTGTGTGTCACTCTTCCAAACAAGCGAGCAGATGCGTTTGACGTCAGACGACTGCCTGGAATTGTACTTTGTTTTGAAGCCTCATGGCTGTGAGGTGAACTTACCCAGCTAGCAATCAAAAGCAAAGATGCTAATTTACCTCTCTGCTTGATACAGCCTGTTTGTGAGCTCCCAAAGCAAAATGTTTTGATTTTGTCACAAAGACACACAGTGAGCGAGACAGTCAGGGCATCAATCACAGACAATTTGAGCATGTTACTCGTTCTTTATCTTTTGCCCCTCTATGTTAGTCTTTTTAGCATTCATGACATGAGACACAGTCAGAAACAACAGGGTACACATTGCACCCGAATCACAGCTTCTCTTCAGAAAAGGATAACTGATGGAGGTGAAGGGAAAACCTATTGTGATATTCTTTTGTCATAACTGGAGCAATTTGATGGATTTTTTTGTTGTTGTTGTTATTTAAACACATTTGTTTGTTTATTGCAAGGCTTAAAATTAAACTATTAACTAACAATTAACTACGACTTTTGCCTCAGTAAACTCCTAATTACTGCTTATTAATAGTTAGTAAGGTAGTTAAGTGTGCGTATTGGGTAGGATTAGGGATGTAGAAAATGGTCATGCAGAATAAGGCATTAATATGGGCTTTAGAAGTAATAAACAGCCAATATCCTAGTGATATGCATGCTAATTCGCAAATAGTTAACAGTGAGAATTGAACCCTAACCTAAAGTGTAACCAAATGTTTTAATCATAACAAAATTCATTACGGATGTCTTCAAAATAAGCATCAGTGCCCATCTGCATTCAAATTAATCAATGTGAATTTACAATCATTTACATTACAACAGGTGGAATGTATGTCGACTGGTTAAAATAAAATGTACAGCTAATAAATACCTGTCTGCAAGAGAGGCAAACAGACTGACATAGTGTGTCTATACCTGTAGGATATTCAGATTCTGCATCAGGCATCTGTTATCCTGCCTTGTTGACAATGTGAGCTCCAAAGAATGGATTGCAGACAACAACAGTAGCACAGTTATATATGGAAGTAGCTTTATCGTTAACGGTCTATAAAACTATAAAACAGTCATAAGCAGGTGCTCTGTATTACCTTTTATCTGAACGCATGAATCTGAAAGACAGCCAACATGAAAAAAGAGATAGAACTATCAAGATAGCAATGTATCAGTGTTTATTTTCATTGTAGCGCTGAGCGTAATGGGACAGACGTGGACATGCTCTATGTGATTTCATCACCGTAAAGAAAAATCTTGAGTCTGATGAATGCTCAAATTCATGTACACAGACAGATTATTTTTGCATTTCAAAGAAATACATCATAGTCAATGATGGGAAAAGTAGTGTGAACTATAAATAAACATTTTACTACTTTACTAAACATGCATTACTACTACTAATATATATATAGATATATATACACACATATACACACACACATACATATTATAGTATTGCATATAGTATTGTTTATAGTGGGTATTTATTTTAGAGGTCTGATTCTTTTCTATTTTTATCATTAGTTATTAGTTCAGACAGGAAACACGCAGTTCCACTTTCATCTGGAAAAGACAGGATTTTCCACCCACGTTTTCCTATCCTTCCATCCTTAGCTACGACAATCCGGAATTCATTTACAGCAATAATACTGATTTTCTTCTTTTTTTTTTTGGAATAATATCATTATAGTGCCAGCACTGTACTTCAAATGGAGCGGTAGAGAGGCAGAGAGGTGAGGGTTTGGGCCAGAGGGATGGTGAAACCATGCCAAAGACAACACAGCACGGTCCCTACAGCAGCAGGACATTTCCTCCCACAGAGCTCTGATCTGAGATCAGGTCTAATCACACCTTTAAACATGAGACAGAGCCGCTCAACGGCATCCATGCATTAACCACCAGGGGGGACAGAAAGGCAAACATACATGAAACTAATGGTCAGGGAGAGTAAGAGAGTAAGTGATGTTGAATGTGTGTGCTCACACAAATGCGTCGTAAGCAGGATTTCAGGGTGCTCTTCTTTACATTTTATATTCCGGACTGGTAATTAAGCGTACAACAATCTAACATATTGTAAACAGACACTCACAAACAGTAACCTACTACAAGCACCCAAATACACATCCACTGATCCACAAGCAAACAGAAAGAAGACTGGACAGATTGTAAGAGCTGGAGGGGGTAACATTCTGTAGTAAAGAGTGCAGCACTAATTGGTTTGGGTTAATTGGTATTTTTACTGCAATCACAGGGGAGAGAGAGACCAGGCTTAAACATTAAACACACATCCACATCTCTCACACACACACACACACACACACACACACACACACACACACACACACACACACACACACACACACACCTTACCAAAGCTTCTATAACAGCTAAAGGTCATTAAAGCTGCTATTTCACTAACATTAATAATAATAATTATTATTATTATAAATTCACAGCATCAATAAACTGTGAAAAAAAAACAAAAAACTTATTATCAATATTATTGGTCACACTTTAGTTTAGGGTACAATTCTCACTTTTAACTAACTGTTAACTACGACTTTTGCCTCAGTAAACTCCTAATTACTGCTTATTAATAGTTTAGGTATTGGGGATTAAGGGATGAAGAATATGGTCATGCAGAATAAAGCATTAATATGTGCTTTATAAGTACTAATAAACAGCCAATACCATAGTAATATGCATGCTAATAAACAACTAACAGTGAGAATTGAACCCTAAACTAAAGTGTTACCATATTAAAACATGATTTCACAGCAACAATTAATGAATTAATTATTATTATAATTAATAATAATAAAACATGAATTCACAACAATAATCACTTCAATAAAACACTAATAATTATTGGTATTATTATTATTATTATTAATTTTCTAATTAGATTATTCATTTTCTAAAACATGAATGGGGCAGTTTGTCACGTCTGACAATTGTAAAAGGACAGAAACAGAAAAAAACTATAACAACAACAACAAAGGCATAGAGAAAGAGGTCCTGCTCAGATTTGGCTTTCATAGTTAACTCATCTGACTGTAGTCATCCTCATTCTCATCCTAGAAAATCTCTTCAGTCACTTTTCCAAGAAAAGCACAGCTCTCCTTTCTAAAAATACAGCACCGGGCATGTGGAGCGTTAGCAGCATCTCTGTGATGTTAAGAAATGTTAAGTTGAGTTTCAACACTGTGGGACACAGAGGAAGTGCCACCTGTTCTCCAGATATGACGGATTTGTTGACTGTTTAAAAAAAGGGGGGGTGGAAAGAATGAAAGGGTTTACTGTCTTCCTGTGGCACAACTTCAGAAGACTGGATATATTTTTAGCTTCTAATGTAGAGCAACCCGGACTCATCTAAAAATCCCCATCATTGAGTTACCAGATGTCTCCTAACCGATAAAGGAGCCGCCCTGGAAGGGTCCGGTGTGATGTCATCGTACCAGGTATCAACAGGTGATTGGCGGAAAAAAAATCAACTCGCTGACGGGTCGAATGAGGCGAGCGCATTTAATTAGACATTCAAATTGAAATGAAATGTACATTTTTCTCATATATCTCCATTAACATCTAGTGACTTACAATATAAAGTGCACCAATCAGCGATTCTTTTCTTGTTTATCGCTCTTCAGTGTGGGTCCAGACTAGCCCTTCATGGTTCTAACAAAGCCCGTTTAATTCATTATTAATTGATAGGGGCTTGTATATTCATGAGCATGTAGTCTTGCCATCATTGTAAAACGTGTCAGCTCTCAAGGAGGTCTGCTTTGAGCCCGCTCAGCTTGTGTGTGTGTGTGTGTGTGTGTTTGTGCATGTGAGTGTTTTGATGTGTAGGTCATTACGCTTTCACTAGCCCTTTGTTTGGCTGTGTGAAAAATCGTTTAGAAAGGGCAGTCTGGATTGAGACGCCATGTTTATGTTGCAATCAGATCTGAGCGATGAGACACAGGAGGGAGGCTAGCTGTGTGTGCTATTTATTCACTGTTTCCCTCACTCTCTATTCCCAAGAGCCCTCAAACAAACAGCACACACACACACACACACACACACACACACACACACACATACGTACTTTGGTAGTCCAATACAAAACATCCCAATATAGATATGCCCATTAGTGGTCCATGTCTATGTGAGAATGGCTCTAAAAACAGAAATAGAAAACATCATTACAGACTGCTGCAGGAGTGCTGAAACACAAGAGTAATATGACAATCCCCATAAAAAGAGTTAAATAATCATATCAAATAAATAAATGAATTTAGCAAAATTTGACATCTAATTTCAAGTTTATAAAAAAAAGTGATTTTATTTATAAATGAAAATGTGAACCCCAAAAAGCAGTTTTAATAGGTTAATATATAAGAAATAAATGGGTTTCTCATTTTCTCCCCATTCTGTCATATCAGGAAATAGATGACACATAAAACATACACACACACACACACACAAAACAACAGTGTAACTGGAGGGGTGTCAGTCTCTCTCTCTAGTTAGGGGTCTGCTCTGTATCCAAGTCAAAGTAGTGAACTTGGCACATCCATAAATTCGGACGCCCCCTTCATCAGAGTGGCCACTGGACCCTGCCATAACTCATTTGCACTTGCACACACACTTACACACCAGGAACCACTGGGTCCAACCATAACTCACATACACTCTCAGAGGTCTTTAGATCCCTCTCAGAGGTCATAAACCACGTTCTCTCTCACACATACAGAGGTATGTGGGGGTCCTAGTTTGAGGTCAGGTGATGGAGCTCTCAGGGTGATATACTGACACCCAGTCTCTCTAACTGGGGTAATGAGTCACAGAGTACGAAACACAGCCTAACTTGTTATTTTTTCATTTTGACAAGAAAAACTGCTCTCAGACATCAGGTGATATTTATGTGTATCAGCAGTCAAACAGAGGTTATGGACACAAATCACAAATGTGGCCCTTTGACGCTGCGCAAGCAGTGCGCAAAAGCCACAGTATGAAGTGAACATCGTATAACATATTACATGTAAAATATTTCTTACTTTTGACTTAAAGTGGGCAAGGGAAAATTACCTCTATACCTGAATACGTCTGGTATATATTAAATTAATATATAAATTAAATTAAAATATTAATTAAATAAATAAATGTTATTATTTATTTTTTTTAAATAAAATACAATAAAATTATGGGTCATATAAACACATTTTATTTCATTTAAATAATAATAATTATTAATAGGTATTATTAAGTGGCTTCTATGTAAGAAACCACAGAAACTTATATAATAAATTCAGATGCATTTAAATAAGTCTTATCTAACACTAATTTACCCAGATTTCCACATCTTTGTATATGTGTGTGGGGTTAAATCTGGTCATGCTATCAGAACCACTGTACATTCCATCTGTGCAGCAAATTTAAGTGTGCTGCAGATTCTGTGTGTGTGTGTGTGTGTGTGTGTGTGTTTGCACAGAATATTGAGCAGGTGGAGCAGGTGATGGAAACTGAAGGAATGTATTTAACAGCAGTACGGCTGAGTGAACATGCAGGTTCATGGGTAATGGAGTCTATATCTCAAGCACAAACACCTTCATGCATACACACACAAACATGCAAACTCTTACTGGGTAATGGAGTCCATCAAACTCGTTCTTCTCTAGGCTCACACGTACAGTCTGAAAATTAAATACTCATCAAGGGCTCCCAAGTGCACCGCCACAAGCTTAAATCCTTGTGTGTTAAACAGCTCTGGGACTCAGTGTGTTCTCAACAGGTGAGGAAGAAAGAGAAAGAGAGAGAGACAATGAATCCATTTACCCAGTAATAAAAAATGCATACTAATAGAAAATCCTTGTGTTTACAAGCAGAGCTCCAGAGAAAAGAGTTAGAGTAGGATTCTACACAGATCCCGCAGGACATCCGACCCTGAGGTGTATATTGATCACAATCACATGCATCTGCCACCAATCACAGTGATTCAGAGTTTTAACATAATATTAATCATCTGAATGGATGAAAATGCTATGATATATGATCTGCTTTGCTTGCAAATGTGCATTTATTAATGTAACATGAATGTATTTAAAGTTAATTTTTATATATGTTTTAAATATAATATTGACATTTTCATCTATTAATACATTGATAACAGACAAACCAAAAATAAAAGAAAACTGCAAATATAAGCACTCAATGAATTGGTGGCTTCATGACAAAGCTAAGCCATAGCCTAAGCATTGCAGAGTCACTCCAGTAATTGTACACATAGCTATGTAAAAGCCATCATCCATGCATACATATTTCATGAATGCCTCCCCAAAAAAACATGTTAAAATGGTAAGAGTGTGTCAGAGAAAAGAGCCCAAACATCCAAAACCGTACACAAGAATGTGGACAGTATAGGTCACACACAAGGAGACGTGGGTCACGCTCAAATTGTCCATCAGTCAGACAGGCAGAACTGATTTAGATGCTAAATAATGGTTTAGATATTCAAAAATTCCATATATATGCGAAAGGCTCCAGTGCACACCGAAGCGGACCCATCAAAGAGCCCCTCGCCACCACTCCAAGAACTGGCTTCGAAGAGCGTCTTTGTGTCTGTTACATTTTCCCAAACCCACAGCCAATGTGATCTGCTATTAAGTTGAACATTTACATTCATTCATTTATATTTATATTATTAAGTGACTCTGTCTTAACAAAAAGAGGAAAAGTCAAGTAAATAATTCACATAACCAGGACAAATATTTGAGAATGCTCAGCTGCACTCAAAAACCAAGAAATCCAGAGAAACGGCGCAATAAACTAATCAAGGGGTGCGTTTTTGAAGATGAACAAGTCAAATTGCAAGGTTAAAGACATATGAGGGGCAACAAATTCCCAAAATACCACAAATATGTGTCTGTGGCGCATTAGAAAATGCAATCCTTTTTTCTATGAACATTGATTCAACATACAACTGTGCCTCCACTCAAAAAAAAAAAAAAATAATAATAATAAAAAAGATTTTTTTATTTCATTTGTTTTATTAAATCATATATATATATATATATATATATATATATATATATATATATTGTAATGAAAAGATTATTTTAAAGAACTAAATCAAAAGGAAAAGAAGTCCATGTTTTGAGGCAGAGAGAGAAAGAATCTGCACATGGACTGTTTAAATCAAACCCATGTCCTCTCACAGGCCTCCACTGCAGGTCTGCACACGCAGGATAAAAGGAAGCAGATGATATGCGTCACACCCTGCAAGCACAAATCAGATTTTTGGATGGGCTGGTCAGGAGTTTTTAAAATGGCTGACTTGCTTTTCCAAACACAGTTTATTAAATATAATCTCAAACTCAAAATATCTGAAGCTTCTGATGTGTGATATATGCATGCCTACTTTAAATACTGTTTAAACTATATTAAATCCATTGAATTTGAAAATACCAAAAATGTAAGGTAAACAATGTGTAAAAGATTTAGATAATATTATTATTAAAATTGTAAAAAAAAAAAAAAAAAATCTATAGACTCTTTTAATCTTATTTTATTTGCTGAAACTTTAGCTGGTAAATAATAAATAAAATTATAATAAAATATTTAAATTAAATTAAATTAAATTAAATATATAGCCTAAAAAGACTGTCAGTCTTTTATCTATATTTAGATCACATGTCTGGAACTTTACTAATCTTCAGAGATTAACCTGAGAATAGAATTATCTTCAGATAATCTGGTGTGAGACATTTGTATGACTTTGAAAAAACAAGGTGAATAAACTAGATCTACAGCAGTGTGACAGAACAGTCTGTCTGATTGAGTGAGCAGTAATGTTGACGGACAACCAAAATCTTGTGATCTGACCCCAAAGACAAAGGTTTAATAATAAATATAGCAGTGTCTGGATTAAAAAGACACCACTCTGCATTTTTAATGTAAATGTGTGTCTGCATGCTGTTAAATATGAATGATCCCCGTCTCACCTCAGGGTGAATATGCGAGGATCGAGGAGCGATAGTCTGCGCTTGTGTGTGCGTGCTAAGACTAAGCAGTTTCATTCAGCCACAATTTAGTATAAGGGTCTCCAAAGTTCATATGTAAGGAATGTCTTGGCTAAATCACATGGGTCCTAACTGAAAGCACCCCTAAACTTCTGCAACACTTCTTACACAGTCTCTCACTTTAAAGTAACCCCTCTAACTCTGATCCTACTGAGCTATTAGAAGGGCAACAGGGATTTTAAATCACCCACAGTGAGAGACAGAAAAAGAGAAAGAAGGTCGACTGTTCCTCTGCTTTATTTACGCCCTGTTGCAGCCACTGGTTGGCAGGTACTGTTGGTGTGTGTGTGTTGTGAGCAGGGCTGAAAGGGGTTGGAAGGGTAATGCTAGGGCTATCACATTAACCTGACTGGAGCTCCTCTAATAGGCACCGCAGCTTAAATTGATATATCAATTTACTCCCCTCCTGCAGGACTTCAAAGGCCCGCAGTCTTGTTCCCTTAGCCTTTACCCACCCCACATCAATCTGCCTGTCTACACTGCATGAGCCTCTCACCAACCCACAGCACACTGCATAACCAATCACATGACCTGCTCTGACAAGAGCAGTTCAAACTGGCCAATCAGAAGACAGCCATGAAGTAGAAAATCTGCATCTGCAACTCGGATCAGTTGAATTAATACTAGCAATGTATTGATGGAATCTGATCAATTGCTGCAACTTGAATCCTAACGAAAAAATTGGGTTATTTAAAACATTACGTTATTTTATAATTGTACCTTTATATAATGTTAAAGTTCTATTATATTTCTATAGTGAACAAAACTGTTGACAAGACAAATACTGAAACAATATTGCAGTAATAATAATAATACTGAAGACTGTCATTGTTTACTGTTTGAATGCTATAAAAAAAAGTAACTACATAAGTTTATAAGACCTTTTAAGTCACAAATACTAAGAAATGTGAAGTATTTGAAAAGACATAAAAACCAACAGTTGTTCCAACTATCCAACTTACTATAATGTTAAAGGTTTGTAAGTTAATTCATTTCATCAAATAAAAAAATCACTTCAATCAATGTACTGGCTGAATGAGGCATTTTGCATTTAGTGAAGAAATAAAGTAGTGTTATTTAAGATAATTGTTGAAGAAATAGAAAAATCAGAATGCATCAGGTTGTTGAATTTTTTCATTTTCCTTTTTAAATATGAAATGAGAGAAAGCGAGTCTGCGGAAAGCAATGAATATTAAGAAGTGTCAAGCCACTGGATGGAATGACTGACCAATCAGAATTGACTAGGTCTACTCAAAAAAAGAAAAATAAATGGTGTAATAAGTAAACATATTGAATCTTAATTAACTGCATACTAATTCAGCCTAATAAAACACATTACCAATTAGATGCCGCAGAGCTCATGTGCCTTTATTCAAGACCCGTAAACGGGAACAAAAAGGCAGTACATTTGTTTTGACATGCATCTGTGAGCTGTATTTGTGTTAGCAAGACATTTACAACAGCTGAGATAGAAGCAGATCTTCACAGTTAGCTCCAGACTCTGTTCTTTTACACGGAATCAAACAACTCGTCTTTCCAGCACAAGCCCTAGAGGGCCATGATGTCATATCCAGTGTAACACCTTGCGGATGACTGACACATGTTTCCCATGGAGAGACAGACACACAAACACGCAAATGCACACACGTACGCACACAAATTGAAAGAGTCTTTGTTTTGTCTGACATCTCCCACCTTATGCTAACCTGTTTTGTCAAAACAATTCCCACAGAAATTAGATGACACAGATTCGGGAAGATAAGAGCCTAAATCTGCCAGAACCAAACCAACAGTGACAAACAACACCTGCTTGCAGCTTTCACACAATGCTTTTAGTGCACATATCGATTTACATACCGAAACACTGTCAACTGAATGACTCATTTGTACAAAACAATAATAATAATAATAAAAATTAAAAAAAAAACAGTTATCAATGACCTGTCTCTTCTTAATTGAGCAGTGATAAGAATAAAGTGCTGATAAAAGATACTGAGATCAAACAAATGCTTGCTTTTTCCAAGGATCTTTGGTGGGTTTAATTCTAAAAAAGAGAGATCACGCTGTGTCGATATGCTAGAGCGACTAAGACTGAGTACTCCAACAGGCTGAAAACGACATCTGAAATGTTAGGCTGGATAAAGAGGAGAATGGAGTGTGTTGTCAGGTGAGGTTCTTTCTCAAACCCCCCCTGATCAGAGAGTTTAGACAGAAGGGGGAAAAATACAGCAAAAATTCCAGGAAGAAAGGGAAGCACTGAAGAGGTTGAAAGAGATTGAGAGAGTTGAGAGGATGTGGAAAAGGAGACAGAGGGTCACAAAGTAGACGGGAGCCATGAATACAAAGCAGCTGAGATGTGAGAGAATTTTACAGCAGCTATTGTCTGTCACTCACCCTGTAGATTTGTGATCACAATTTCTCCCCATCAAGTGTTTCACTTTCACCCGAAACAACTACCCAACACAAATCTGCTTTTTAGCCATCTGCTTCTCTCACTTGGTCTTGCAGCAGCACACGCACACACACACACAAACACAGTCTCTGTGTTTTTAACACAGAGACAACAGATACACATCCCCATCCCCCTGCAGTCCTCGCTGCCAGGCAATACCCTTGCCAAACAATGACAAGTGTTCACCATTACAACCGTCTAGGGTTAAGTTGCAATAAATAAACAGAAAAAGAAAATGAAACATGACTCTCAGTCCAGTCGTCAGACCAAAAAGAAAATAAATCCACATAAACAAAAATAGCCCCGATAAACATTTTATTAAGATGTTGAAAAATATGTAAAGTTTCAGAGTAACAAAAGAAAAGACTAGTGGGTGTATAGACTTCGGGGTGACCCACGGCCTAAAATAACAATAAAAAAAAAGAAAAAAGAAAGATCAAAGAAAAAATTCAAATAATTAGCCTAACTACACTAGCAAAAACAGAGTGAATGTTATCACATAAAATAAAAGGATATGTCACCCCTACAAAGAACACCAACACTGCTTAAAATATATAATCATATAACATTAATATTGTTGGTCTGGCGGCTGGTGACCCAACGCTATCTCAAGACCAATTCGTACGAATTCGTACGAGTGATAAAAAAGTGGCTAATTCGTACGAATTCGTATGACCTCACTCGTACGAATTTGTACGATTTGTCTAAACCCACGTGATGGGTAGGTTTAGGGGCGGGGTCAGGGGTAGGTCATTGGGCAATTCGTAAAATATGTACGATTTAGGAAAAATCGTACGAATTCGTACGAGTGAGGTCGTATGAATTCGTACGAATTAGCCACCTCGTACAATTCGTACGAATTGCCGTGAGATCAGGCTGGGTGACCGGCCCGGAGCCACAGCAGCTCATTTTGGAATAGCGGAAGTGACTGGCTGCATCCGTAATTGCTTACTCTCGAGTAGATACATATTTTGAATAAGTATCACGACTGCTAAAAAAAAAAATGTTATATATAGTATGAGTGAATGTAGTATGAATGTAATCTGGACGTACTACATTAACCATGCTATCATTATCATGTGACCTACCAGCATCAGTAACGCATGCTTTACTGCTATTCACAAATCCTCTCCTGTAGCCTCATGGGATAGTAAAGTGTCCATCGTATGCACACTTCAGATTTTTGTTGGAAGAAGTAGGTCATTCGGGTACTTTTTGCCTACACTTTTATGAGTCCTGCACGCTTCTTTTGTCACTATATAATAGGGAAGTATGTGATTTCGGACACAGCCATTGTTTTAAACATGCAATCAGTGCCATCCAATCCGATGAAGAAAGGCGGAGCTATCAATCAGCTGCTTAAAGGATCCTACTCAGGACTAAAAGCGAAAAAAACAGACACACTCCATTCAAAACAAGACTAAATGCATAATCTAAATGAACACACACTAATATACACTTCTATTTCTTATTTGCTGCTTGAAAGAACTGCTTCGTGTGATTTTTTTTAGGTGCATCTGAGATGCATCTTTAATTGTTTTTACACGTTAAATATTTTCACTGTTGGTGACCTTTGCATACAAGGCCTTGGTCCGCATGTATGTGTGAGACAATATCCATCCAACTATTCGATCAGTGTGAGCAGGTCAAGAGTTAACAAACGCACAACCACGTACGCACCCATGCTCACAGTCCGGAACAAAATTAGCTAAGTGCTAAAACAGCTGTGCTTGGTCATTTATTCAGCAAACACACACAAAATAACCTCACTTTACTGTAAACGATCAAGACCACCCAAGACAGCCACAGGTTTGCAACAGATTTAGACCAGATGAGAAACGATAAACTCATTTGACTGCTTCTTTCTTTATTCTGAATAGCAAAAGTGATTGAAAATACCATAAAAATAATGCCACTAAACATCTATATTTTACTTCCATATCCTTGAACGTGAGTTTATCACTGGATTAAAAGTGCAAATCATCAATTCTTCAGCTTTTCGAGTTTGTCAATCCGTCAAACAAGACCTATTCTTGGTTATTCTGCTTTGTTTTTTTGCTGGTCTGTCGTTGTTATTTGTCATACTGAAAAACAGAAGCTGAAAAAAAAAAAAAAACATTCTGGCAAAATATCTACAGTATTATATATTTGAATAGATTAAAAAAAAATCAAGTTTTATTTTTTATAATTTGTGTATTAATTGTTGTATGCATTTATTTTATAATATTTAGGTATTTCTAATATCTATTGAAACATTACATTCATTTTCATTAAACCAGGCTGTAGCAAGAAAAGCAATAATGAATTGTTTGTGTGATGAAACCTGTCAGTACTCTGGTCTATTGCATTTGTTCAGTGCATTTGAAAATGATGGTCCAGCACTTGCATTGTCTTGAACGAATCCAGCCAAAAGGCAACATGCTCTGGATCTTCTTTTCTTCTTCATTCCATTCTGTCTTTTTTTCCCACTTAGTTTATCATTTGTTGGAGAAGAGCAGAAAGAAGGAATGGCACGGTCACTGATTCACCACAATAGGTGCCCGTGGGGGTTGACAGGAGGCACAGTTTGTGGGTGAGGTGTCGAGGCTGGGACAGCTCCAACTCCGTGTCTTTAAAACCATCACTGTTGTGCTACACTAGGCTACGGGCCAGTGAGTAATCTTCACACAACAAATGTCACAAGGAATTCTGGGTAGCGCACACAAAAAGAGCAAGTCTGTGAAGAGAGGAGAGAGAGGAAGTGAGACAATGATGAATGATTGGCAAGGTCCTGTTTGTCTCTCGCTCTCAATCTCTTAATTTTTGGCACCAGTCTTGTAAAGTTTTTTCGTTGACACTATTGCATGACAAACTGACAGTAACATTATATCATTTAATGATGTGCGCTTTACAGAACAAGAGTCGCAGCTCAGAGGTCTACTTTCCTTCTCTTTCTCTCTCTCTCTCTCCGTCTGTCTTTCTCACGGTGCTCCTCTGTCGGTTGGAAGCCCAGAGCAGGGCTGCTGCGGTGAAGCTCCCGTTACACTCTGCCTCAGCCTCTCTGTCATCTCTGCTAAGCCCAGTGCACCCTGGGAAATTAAATAACCCCATGTCTCAGTTCCCATTGCCCCAATTAGCATATTTTCTGTACAATGGGCATGGTGTCTAGGATGTAAAAGGACAGTCATTTAACTATATTTTCTCCATTAAAGGGATAGTTCATAAAGATGAAAATTCGTTCATTATTTACATTCCAAAACTGTATGACTTTCTTTCTTCTGTGGAAAACAAAAGATGATATTTTGAGAAATGTCTCAGTGTTTGTTTTAATTTGTCCATACAATTATGGATGTCAATCTATCAGGAACAAAATAGTCACCAAAATGCTTTGGCTATCAACATTCATATCAACAAAATATATTTTTTTTATGTTCCAGAAGAAAGCCATGCAGGTTTGGAACGAAAAAAAGGGCGAGTAAATAATGACAATGTTTACTTCTGTTTGAAATATCCCTAGTATAAGTATAGGCATCTCAATTATATAATTGTGATCTGTTTTTCCTATATTTCCTATACTATTATTACTATATATATATATATATATATATATATATATATATATACACACACACACACACACACACACACACACACACACACACACACACACACACACAATAATTAAGCACATGATGACAGAATTTTAGAACCTTAATAAAACTCCCAGCACAAGGAGGGGACACAGCTATTTCATAGTAGCCTCCACTCTTTAGTTATTTTTACAGAAAGAAAAAAAAAGTTATCGTATACAAATATTTAATTTTATATATTTATTATTTTCAGAACAAAACCGTTTTTGCAAGAATACTCAATTGCCAACCTGCAGACTACAACAATATATGTTTAACCGGTCGGTGGTCAGACTTCTAAGTAGGGCTCAAACTATAGTCTGCATGGGAGCCGCGCTCTCTAATGAAGTGGTTAAAGACCGCAACCCCAGTGTCAGACGTCAGCGTGCCTATATTGAGGCCAGGGGAGTGAGGTTTACCTGTACAGCTATCACATACCAGCATTTTACAGTGAAACTACATCAGTTCCATAGCCTTGTAATCTGACTCCGTAGGAATCATTTTAAGGTATCATAAACACAGGACTGACACAAATGCATTGCAACAATATCAGTGAAGAAAATAATTCCTACAGCAGAAAAAGTGACTTTTATTCTTTGAATTCAAAATAATATTTAATAATGAAATACTTGTTTAAAAAACAAACAATTGACTTCAAATTGTATTTGCTACAATATGCATATTTATGCATAGTAGTGTATTGTGTAATTCTTGCTTCATCTGTATTGCATGTGGAGTGTTATTTGCAAGACACTGAATTGCTGTTTTTGTAGATTTTTGTAACGTAATGTTTTGTCATTTTGTTAGTTTAGCATAACAAAAAATAAATAAAAATGAAATAGCAAAGATTGTGTGAGCACAATCAAAGTTGCTGTCAAACAAAATGATAGACAGAAATGACTATTAGACACATTGACTAAGGTGGAAATTATTATGGTTTAACAGCGGAACTTAACAGAGCAGACTTATTCTTTCACACGTCCTGTATGCAATCCACATGATATATGTCTCCACACACACACACACACACACACACACACACACACAAGCAGGCAGTTAGAGGCGGTAGCAGGCAGGCATTTAGACAGCATGGTATAAGAGCTCAGTAGGACTGCCACACTCAGTCCAATCCAAATGAGACCATGCTGCTTCAAACTAGCCCAGCAGTCTCCAAGGACTCCACACTGATTCTCCACAGCAGATCATTAAAGTCTTGTATTCTCCCTTCTCTCTTTCTCTTCACACTCCCTCTTGCCTCCTCTCCCTCCCAACCATATCCGTACTGAAAAAAAAGTAGTCTAAATAAAGTTAAAGTCTGAATAAACAAAGGATTTTCTCCTATGTTATCCCCATCCTTCGTCCTTTCCTCCTCTTCTATGGGCCACAGTTTCCCTGAGATGATTGTGGAATCTCATTGGCTCATTCCAAGCTTGTTGCAGTGGTAGCTGGTTCTCAGTTTAATTGGAAACTTAAATACTTTGGGTAATGTGTGGCCCCTGGGAGCCCTTGCTGCCATTTCACAGACACATACACACAGAAAGAAGAGAGAGAGAGAGGGGAGAGAGAGAGGGAGAGCAGACAGGGTGTCTCTCTCTTTTGCACAGGACCTCAAAACCCTCAACACCCCCACCCCCTCAAACTACAGCTGTCCTCAACGACAGCCCCGGCCCTTCATTATCAAAATAGAAATTTGTGTCCTAAGTGCAGCAACATTGCTAATGCTAAATATCCAACTCCCTCAGGAGCTAATTACGCCTGAGTACTGGCAACATGGATTCCATTTTTTCACCTCCAATAACAACTGTAAAAGCAATTTGAGCATTTTTCAATTAATTAAACACATAGTCTCCCAGTAACCTCTTGTCATTTTGCCCTCCAGGACTAAAGCTAATTTGTGTAAAATAAAACGAGAGAGCGTGTGAGAGAGAGGGAGAAAGCAGCGGATGGGTGTTTTTAGTCATTTTTGCCACTATTAGCCACTTAAGGAATTAAAGGAGGACTGTAAATATTTCATAATAAATACAGACATGTCACTTTGACAGCAATCTGATGGAGGGTTTAAACATGTTCACAATTTTAATGAGTATAATATGTTGGTCTAGATCTATTCAGACTCAGAGTCAATTTGATTCTTGATTTGATTTGATTTTAGTTGTCATACTATAAGTACACAAGAGTAAATCAACTTTTTTGGGGTTTGCTTTTTGGGGGAATATTTTGATTGCCTTTGTCATCATCTAATTATATATATATAAAAAAAAATAATAATGTAATAACACGGTTAGATGCAATATTCAGCAAATATCAAAATAAATATACATTTTTCATAGTGTATATTGCATTGTTGTGATGCCTAAATTCCCATGTAGCATTTAAAATGATTTTAATTTACTTGGGCAAAATAGTAGTGAATAGAATTTTAATATTTTCCAATTATCAGATATAACATAAAAAAATAGGCCTATCTTATATTATCTTATAGATTAGCTTATAGATTTTGACCATAATTTCAGTATACATCCCTTAATGTGTTTGAATGTTGAAAAACATACAAAGAAAAATGTCAAAGAATAATAATGTGTGAGGGGAATGTGTGGGTGCATGAATCATATCAAATATTTTCTGTCACAGCTGATGAGTGGTGCACATAAAAACTGCATTCACCTAGACACTGATACAACACACACACACACATCCAGAATCCTGCCAAACATTCTCATTATAGTCTCTTAGAGGCTTCTGTCAGTGAGTCAGATCAGAGAGAGTGCGTGAAATCTCGCTAATGGGCATTACAGAATTATGGGCTTTCCCTTGCTCTCTCTCTAGCTCTGTCTCCCTCCCACTCCCTCTCTCTCCCCATCAGGACCTGTGTGAGAGAAAGAAAAGCACACACAAAAGGAACACACAGAATGAAAGGTGAGGAAAACGAGCATTCGGTGAATATTTACTCCAGTAAATTCGGCCTGTGAAAACACAAGATGTTTCATGTGGAAAGCCATCCCTCCCAAGCACCTCAATCTTTCCCTCTCTCGCTCACAGCACCAGTCAGCGAGATGACTCCTGGTGCTGTCTAGCTTCACTTTCAAAGCGCTTTTTAAATGGGCTCCCTCAAGGACGGAAGCACAGCCTTCACCTCTGCGCACCTCTACTGTCTCCCGCATGGACGACCCTCTTAACTTTCCCTCCTTAGCCCTCACTCAAAATATTCAGACGAAGACCCTGCTTTTCAACAGATTCTCCTAGCGTTGGCAAATATAGCTGCGTGGTGAGTGCGCCATGTTAAGCTATGAGAACCGAGGCTTCTGCCACAGTCATTACACGGTGTGCTGCTCACACACTGATGTTGTCTGAAGAGCATCTCATCTGCATAGAGACACACTTCACGAGTTACACAGTCTGCACACACATTGCTCCTTTGCCTTCATTAACAGGCTACAGGGAAACAAATATGTCTGAGACGACAAGCAATGTTTTGATAGTGGGTTGCTGTGCTTAATTATTATTACACTAAAAACAACAGTATTGCTCTTTGAAATGAAAAATTATAAAACAGTCTGATACCCTTCAATCGTTAAAAAAAAGATTCTGGAATTCTTATTTTTTAGCACAATTAAAGAATTGAGATGCCTATACTTTAAAAGATATTTCACCCAAAAATTTAAAATCTGTCATTATTTTCTCAACCTCATGTTTTTCCAAACCTGTATGACTTACTTTCTCTTATGGAACACAAAAGAAGATATTTTTAAAAACCTTTTTTTCATTTTTTTTGGCCATACAAATGATCCCATTGACATTCATTCTATAGATTAAAACACATCTTCAAAATATATATATTTTTTGTGTTCTGCAGAAGAAAGAAAGTCACACATGTTTGAAATAACATGGGGGTGAGTAAAGGAAGAATGATACGTTTACACAATGATATCTATAACAATAACTATATTAGCATCCGCACCAGTCGACAATATTGTTCTAGCGCTATCTTCGCTTATTATTATATCTAGTGCTTTAAATGCTGGACTCTGCTATTCTTTTATATTTAGAACTATAGCTTTATCGTTATTTTTATAGTTATCGTCCTTGGTGTAAACAGGCCTTAAATAATGACAGAATGTTCCTTTCTAGGTGAACTATCTCTTTAAGTAGAGTCTAATATGAGCACTTCCTGGTTTTGTAGTGATGGGACTAGAGAGTGAGCAAAGGTGAGACGAGTGGCTCTTTGATCTCACTGCCATATTTTTATTGCGAGGGTGGAACCACATTTCTCTGGGCTACAGATGCTTATGGGGAATGAAAGGTGAGCACACCCGCAGATACCAGTGTGTCACACTAAAATCCATCCTCCCTGAGGGAGAAGAGAGGCAAGGAAGAGGGTTATGCAAACAGATCATCAGCAAATAATGCCTGGGCCCCAAGCAACAAAAGTCAAATGCTTGAATGCTACGATTGGGAAATAGACTCACACAAACACAATGGCGAAGTACCTCAGAGGCATATGGACAGATACTACAGATACGCCTGGCCAGGTGTAGAGAAACAGACTCTAGGAAACGTCTATGGAGAATTTCAATTTCTTAGGCTGTGCTCCTTTAACATTTGACATACATTTCATTATGATTTCTATATAATTACTATTCAAGGACTATAGCCTCATTAAAGCATTAAACTTCAAAATAAACAACTCCATAAGAATGTATATTTATATAGTACTGGTCAGCATTCTCCTGAAATTGGCTGATATATAACGAGAGGCTGTATCATGTGCTATCACAGCATAACAAAACAGCTCATTTGGATCCGGCACCTCAGTGATATCATCCTAATGAGGAGCAAATGGGGAATGAGGCCTTGCTCGCATTGTTGTTGCCACACATTACACCTGACACCCAAAACGCTGAGGCTTGATCGGGTAGCTGTTCGAACGTATCAAAGGCAGAGAAGAGAAACCCAACACCTCTGCTGCGAGAAAGCGATGGGGAGAAAATGTGAGAGGGCAAGTACAGTATGCAGAGAGGCAGGCAGAGAAAGCCATCTACATTTCAAATGCAGAGGATGTTTTCCGTTGGATGTTTATGAAACATGGCTGCTGGCATTGAGCAACTGTAAGAGGATATGGCATCAAAGAGCTGCTCAGAGAAAACAAAACAACAACACGCCGCTGCTCACGGAAGAGGAGAGCAGAACACAACCCCTCCTAAGAATTATGCAGCAGCTTCAGCTGATTACCTGCAACCGGGGGCCTCTAAACGACTCGCTCGAACCTCAGGCCCGGGAACCAACTGTCTGGGTGGACAGTGGGCGTGGCACAACGCTGACCAATGGGACGGCAGGAGAGCTTCGCTTAAAAAGAGAATGATCTGTGGATGAAAGAGTGCACCGAATGGTGTGATCATAGCAAAACACGGGTGCTACTGCAGTGACAAAGCAGTTTGGGATTATATATAAAAACACTCCAGGTAAACATTTCTCAAATCTCCTATACCGTTCATTTTCAACAACTTGACCTTCCATTATTAAAGTTTATGGTACGTTTAGTTATTGTGAAACCACATTAAAAAAATTAAAGTAGCATTTCAGCTAACATCTTACAGTACCGGAATGAATAAACAAGCCAAAGCGGTTTAGAGATAAATAAGTTTAATTACATTTACTGAAATCCTCTGGAGGTCATTTTAGCATGGCACAGACAACTGCAGATGCAGTGAGATATAAAACAACTGTGACCGCTTGTTTTCTCACACCAATTAAAGGGCATTTTGACAGATCAGGGACTGCTAAGAGTTTAAGTCTCAGTGAGACATTTAAGAAAGACTGAGACTTGTAAATAATATAATATACATAAACAAGATACATTGTTCTACCGCAGATGATTAACTTTCTGTAAACCTCTAGCGTGGACTAATCTAAGAATCTTAGATTTAAATACAACCTGTAGAATTCACCCTAACCAGAAATGACACATATTTAGGAAGATTGTACCGGAATAAATTATAAACACCCTTCCAAGCATTTCACCTTTATTGCGCTTGTGGCTAGAATTAATACTATTGGCTGTATACACCATTTAATTACATTTTAATTTGATTACTCGGAGATAAAAGACATGTAAAAGACATTTTATCATTCAAACAAAACCCTACTTAAAATCAATAAATATTCTAATATTATTCATATTTGTCAATGTAAAGACCCTGTAAAATTATGCATAAATCCCTATCAAGATCCTCCAAGACTGCTTCTACTAATACTACATCAGATTTAGAAGTTGCTCAAATCCATGACAGGGTTCATTCTGTCATTGCACACAAAGCTAATACAATTCTGCTTAAAAACACCACTCATTTAAGTTCTGTTTCAATAGCTGCAATACCAGTCCTTCGGTAAAGCAGCTTCTGTGTAACTCTTTGTATATTCATAACTTCAAAGTTATATTAAAATATGCACCTATGCCAAAAGGCTCTTTCCTTCTTTCACAAAATATGTTGTCAGATGAGTTTTTAGTAACAATGCTTTCCTGCAACCATTTGATCATAACAGTGTTTACATATGTGCACATACAGGCTTCTGGTGTCTGATTTAATATTATAAGACAGCAAATGAGCCGTACAAGACTCAGGCATCTGCAGTAGTACTGCTGTAGAGAGTGCATTAAATTGTTGTGTGCTGATAAGAGATGCGTCGGCAAAACCCTGAAAAGCTTGTTTTCCTTACACTCAATCCTCATTAGGCTCAATCAATACTCCTTTAGTCCCTCAGCTTACTGACTCATTTCAAAATAACATTACAGGTCATTTGTCTCATCGTTGACTAGACTGCATTACGGTGCTTTCTCGCTCCAGAGCAGAGAATGACACAGAGAGGAGAGAGAATGTTGGATACTGAGATTTCTACGTTCTGGATACAACGTTAAATATTTTTGGGTGAGAAGTCATTGAGAAATCAATGTCTGCTTCCTACAATCCATTTCAACCAAATCAATCATAATCTAGCCGGCTGGCGGGGGAAAGAGAGAGAGAGACGGGGGAGGGAGATGAGAGAAAGACAGAAAGAACGAGAGAGAAAAATGCACACAATCTTTGTCTGAAATCTCTCAATTCTAAATCCATTCTCATAAAAAGCTCATCATCACATGGTTTAGCCTGGCTAACGGCCTGTCAGTCATCAGGGGCCTCCAAGGAAGACTTCCGGGAATATGGAGCCACAGCCGGGGGACCCGGGGACCCAGTCTATCTCTGCCATATGAACACTTTAAAATTGACTGGGGTGTTAAAGGCTATCATGATGAGAATCAGCAAGTCGATTAAATCTGCTAGAACTCCCTCATGATATTTTCACACCTGTTCCAGGGGGCAGAAAAAAAAAATACCAGGGTAATCATGTTTAAAATAAATGAGCTCCTGCATCAACAATCTGGTGGTTTCAATAAAAGGTATTTGGCAAACCTATAGAGTACTGACAGATTTAGATTTCTCTTTTAAAGGATCAGCGTTGCCCCTTTTGATTTTGTGCTCTACATAGATATTTGGATCATGGTTAGAAGCGCTCCATTACAAGCTACATTGTTATGAGTGAAAACTTGCACTCAAGTCAACAGGTTTTGGTAAGAATTAAGTTGTTTACAAGCATCAAGAAAGTACAAACTTCCTAATATATATATATATAGGCTATATATATATATATATATATATATATATATATATATATATATATATATGATTAATAAAATAGTATTTTTTTTCCTTTCAAATTGTTGTTTCAAAGGTGTTTTTATATATATATATATATATATATATATATATATATATATATATATATATATATTAGCTGTTTATTGCAATAATAATAATAATATGCATTATTATTATTATTATAATTATTATTATGTTGCAGTGCTGCTTGGGGGATAGGATTTACTTGTGCACATGTGTTTAATCATTTCATAAAAATGGCAAGGTCAAAAATAAATCACATCCATTATTCGCCACGGATCTCCCCAAAGCATTAGCGGCGGACTGTTTAGAATTTCAATTGGCTTCCAAGTGGCAAAACCCCTTAGCTAATACATCAAAGAATATTTGGCGTCAACTAATCGGTTTAAGGCAGATTTGAAGTGGCTAAAATCCGTTTGAGGGGGACAGAAAGAGAGGTAGGCTACACGTTACCGGCTGCCCGTTGCTGTCGGGAGAGACACGCCTAACCTTGTGCCTCGAGGAAACCTGTCATGCACTTCACGTTAACTAACTTTGTTTAACCAGCGCATTCTGCGCGCGAACGCGAGAAGCAATTAGTCTGCTACAATAGATAATGCTTTCTAATAATAGTTTCTAAATCCAAATTAAATTACGTCGTTTCCCCCAGGCATTTTGGTGAAAAAGCACCACTTGAAATACCTCCCCCCTACCCCTACTTTTTTTTTTCTTCTTTTTTTTTTTGGTCGTCCCTGTTATATTTCATTTGACAGACAATTGCATTATTGTGCAAAGATTCAGACTCTTGCATATCTGCACGCCTCGTTACAAACATGCATAATTGGAAACATAAGCGTCCGTCATAAAACAAGCAAAACTGATACATCAGTGAGAGCACATAACCTAACATAAGCCTACACCTCCCCTTGCCGTCCAGTCTGGGAGTTCACGGGAGCATTTCGAGAAAATAAGGCACGAACTATTTCAATACAAGACCACCTATGCTAAAACATAATGTTTTAAAAGTGCTGTTTTTCGTCAGCCTATACACGACTGCTTTGATTAGGCTATTATATGTGATTTAAGTTAAATAAGCAGTTTCCTACCTTTCTGTCAGCGCGTGAAGAATGTGACTGCTGCATTTCTCTTTCCATGCTTTCTTTCATTCACCCCTCCACTATGGCTAAACAGACTGCTTATCGAATCCTATTGGTGAAGAGGAACTCATTATACTGCCAATAATACTCTATCAATGAATATTGACGTCATTTAAATGCTGCTACTCCCAGGTAGGCTATCCTTGGAAACTGGTACGCTATAGCATTAAAAAACAACAAAACTGGAACGTTATTTAAAGCTGACTGTGCAATGGTCACTTCCACTATGTTTCAGCAAAAAAAAAAATAAAAAAAAAATAAAAAAATAATAATAATAATAATAAAAGTGAATGAGGTTAGATTTGATATGGCATATGCTTTATGTTATATGCAATAGATTCGAAATGTAAAATGACAATAAACACGTGTATGGCTATTTCTTTTTCCTCATGAACTGACAAGGAACGAAATAAGTAAGCTACTCAAACTATATTTTAATTCTGGTTCATGTCCTTCAACTCTAACACTCACGGGTGGTGCAGAAATAATAAAAACGTCTTCACTATCACAGTAGACAATTTCGTATGTCTTCAGATTGTTTTGCTTTGAACTTAGCATTGGTCCACTGAGTTTGAGCGTCATCATTCTTTACTCTTCAGAGTGCAGTAACACGTGACCTCATGCACACTCTCTGTAGCAGCGCCTACAGCGATCCCTTTCGGCTCAGAGAGACTTTAACAAGTGAGCCAGTTCACAGACTCCTGCGTGAAGTTCCTCAGCCACCACTTATGTTTTTGTTTGTTTAGTCTTTTATTTTTATTAATCATAAACATCGCATGTAGGCCTATTTATCAGTTCACCTGCAGTTTGTAATAGCGTAAGGGTAATTCTATGGAAATTATGTGTGTGTCCTATGTGTTGCGGCACTTAAATTATGAAACTAAATTATAATAAACACTGATTACATTTAGCGTACCTTTTAATGGGCTATTGATTTCTAGATTGATTTAGTAGAAATTTAGTATTAGTATTAATCTAATTAGTATATTGTTGTGATGATAGGCTACAGTAAATAAAAATAAAATCCGTTTCATCTTAATGCATTTTAAATTGATCGTATCTCCATTTTGAGCATGCTAGACGCACACAATACAGTCTGCGAGCAAATAGAACAAAATACATGAGGATATCCTCCGCCACAGAGGAATATATCTGTTTGAATCAAAAGGGCTTAGAGCCCCTGGTCGTGGTGGATTTGCCGTGGTTCATATGGTCTTAATCTGTCTGCGCTTGGGGCTTTGGTGTAAAGGAGAAGAAGATCTGGTTTGTTCCGGGATCTAAGGCGAAAACTGTCTAGCGGACAAATCAGTTAACACCTGTCAAAAGTTACTTCTTCACTTTCTCACTGAGATTTGATAAGCGCGCACTCACTTTCGCCGCTTTGTTTCTGTAAAATAGCTTTGCGAAAACGATGTGAGCACATTTTTTTTCAAGCGGTAAATTTATACAATGAGGTAATAACATAGACAATCTCCCCCAAATGCAGGTCCGTGTTCAGCTGACTTAGTGGATGGATGGATCACCGACTGTTGCGTATTCTTGGAAAAAAAAAACAAAAAAATAAAAAAACTCTACAAGCTTAAAATGAGCGCCGAGAACACACAAAACCAAGGAGGATAAAGAACTGCAAACAGTACTTGTAGCGTCTCCCGTCGTATTTAGCAAGCCGTCCCAGAAAGGTAACAGTCCATTTGTTATTAATCATGTGTGAAAATGAAGGCTTCGTGTATTTAGAAAATGAGGAAAGTTGAAGTTGATGTACTGGCTCGCATGAGACCGCCATCCAGGGGCTGTAGCTGCTCAGTCTAAGGCAATGAGGCTTGTTAGAGACAAAAATATGGGGATAGCGGGGGAGATTGTTAGTGAGTGCCAGCAGGGTACGAATGTAGAGAGAGAGAGAGAGAGAGAGAGAGAGAGAGAGAGAGAGAGAGAGAGAGAGAGAGAGAGAGAGAGAATCGATTCAAGTTGGGCTGCTGTAACCCAGCTCCAGCTTGCCTTTCCTTCGATGACTACACCCCGAGAGGAGGAGCGAGAGGCTCATAGTAGGCGTCAGAATCCTCAATTTCCAACTTAGCATCCTGGCAGGACACTCTCCGAAGCAAAGCCCCATCCGAGAGCAAAAAACTTGTCCCGCGCGCTCGGCATGAGAGTCACAGCGCGCGCAGAGGGTGAGAGAGCTCCTCGAAAATCCGCGTGTGAGTCTGACAACGACTGATTAACGAGTGTGAAGTCTATGCATTCGTCGTCCTCTTTAATTCCCATCACTGCTATCAACGTGAGGAGGACGGGACGGAGGTCTGTTTACTCGGAACTCTATGAGCGAGCGCGGAGAGCGCGTGAGAGTTTGAGGGAGAAGAACTCAAGTGAGAAGCTTATATTTGGATCTTCACCATGGCGTACCCTCAGGGCTACTTGTATCAGCCATCCGCCTCTTTGGCACTCTATTCCTGTCCTGCCTACAGTACAAGCGTGATATCGGGACCCCGGACAGATGAGCTAGGGAGATCTTCCTCTGGCTCAGCTTTCGCTCCCTATGCCGGATCTACAGCGTTCACCAGCGCCTCGCCAGGCTACAATTCTCATCTCCCGTACAGTGCTGATGCGGCCGCCGCCGCCACTTTCACTTCTTATGTGGTGAGTGCGCTTTATTCACGGTCCTGTGTATTTTTCTACTTTTGGAAGTTGGGTGGATGCATTGTTATGCTTCGTTGTAATGCATATTCTGCTGCAAGAATGAGACACAATGTAATCATTTGCGCAAGATCTGCGGTTTTAACTATCAAATATGCATTCGCGGAATTTGGTTAGGTTTCATGACACTTTAAATAATACATAATACAGGACAACATTTTAAAACAACCAGAAATTGTTCTAAAATAAACATTACATCACATAGACTGATATTATTTTCTACACAGTAAATGAAGCAGTTAATTCCGAATTCAATGCAAACAGAAAAACATACATACATAATTTCACGTATTTTTTTATTTATTTATTATTATTATTATTATTATTATTATTATTATTATTATTATATTGTGTTTATTTGTGACAACACGATTTCCTCGGTTCTGTGGGCAGCAGCCAAACAATATTATTGGTTTCAAAGGGAATAAATGATCAGTTGCTCCCCACTTGTCTTAACCGTGTATTTAGTCAAATAGGCTACTTAAAAGGACACATGTTCTACCGGCTATTTAAATGTGAATTGCGTGCACATAGGTCAGCGCTGGTCAATGCGTGCACAACAATGTCAGATGACCCAACATAACGCTGCAACTTCTAATTAGCTGGCTAATCTGAAAATAAACATTGTCAAAAGTAAGTATCGCTGTCGAATAACGATTTATGATCGTTAACAAAGAGGAGGGATTTTTGAGAGAACGTTGTGAAATTGCATTTCACAATCATTCCTGCTGGAGGGAATGAGGCAACTAAAAAAATAGAGAATACGTGGCCCTGCGGCCTTGCACTTTACCATTTTGATTAATTAGATTTAAAGTGTGTTTGTGGCATGCATGTGTGTGCGTGTTTGTTTATGGTGTGTTTGCGTTAGTGATCTGTAACCGATCCTTCATTGTGCGCAGGTGTCTGTCCATAAAGTGATATTTTGCTAATAAAACAATTGATTTGGCTCTTTTCAGAGCTCCCCGTATGACCACACGACAGGCATGGCCGGATCTATAGGGTATCATCCTTACGCTGCTCCCTTAGGCTCGTACCCGTATGGAGACCCAGCTTACCGCAAGAATGCTACCCGGGACGCCACAGCCACTTTGAAAGCTTGGCTTAGCGAGCACCGGAAAAACCCGTACCCCACCAAAGGCGAGAAGATCATGCTGGCCATCATCACTAAGATGACCCTCACTCAAGTGTCCACCTGGTTCGCCAACGCCAGGCGGAGGCTAAAGAAGGAGAACAAGATGACCTGGACCCCACGGAACCGGAGCGAGGACGAGGAAGAGGACGAAAACATTGATCTAGAGAAAAACGACGACGACGAGCCAAACAAGCCCACGGACAAGGGAGACTCCACAGACACAGAGGCAGGTCTGTGGAAAAATCATCAATTTTTCATCGCAGTCGTTTCCACTCCGGGCGCAAAATTGATTGCTGGTTAATGGTGGTATATTATTTATAATGGGAGAATTGCTTTAAATAATAATCACCTTGAACTCCTCTAATTTGACTTCTTATGGACTGAGAATTGCTGGTGACGTATGGTGTTTTGCACATCATTTATCTTGAGCTGCATAATAAGGGCACAGCTGGCGCACGGCATCTCATTTATAGCTATAATAACAACAGCCTATTTATAATAATATTAATAGTAATAATAATAAGTATTATTATTATTATTATCATATGAATGTCAAATATTAAACAACTTTGCACAGAAATGGGTACATGAATTGAATGAGATTTTTTTTAAACAGTAAAACTATACAACAGTTTAAAATAATGATGTGATATTTGTCTCATCTTCAAAAAAATAAATGTTAATTTCGACCAGTCTTGCTTAATCAAATCTTTTTTCTTTTCTTTTTTTTTTTTTTTTGCTTTCAGATCATAAACTCATCAACCCAGGGGAGATACCATGCGACAGATTTAAAGACGAGACTCATGCTAAAGATCTTGATCCACCTTTGACAGACTCGGAATTAAAAGACACAGAGGAGCGGACGGATTTGCTCGCAGAGCAAGCGAAACCCACCACCTCCTCTCCCCCCGTCCTACAGAGAGGGAGTGATCTCATTACGCAAGAAAAGCCCACAGAACCGGGCCACGCCGCGAGCACGGTGAACAGCAACGTAACGTCTGTTATTCATTCTCCCCCTTCGGCGCCCAAACCCAAACTCTGGTCTCTGGCCGAGATCGCCACGTCTTCGGACAGGTGCAAAGGGAGCACTGAGGCTCCACAGGCCGCGGGACTGGGTCAAAGCACAGTCATAGCCAGCGCGGCCTCGCCGAGCCGTTCCTCCCCTCAGTGCCCTCTCCCTAATAACACTGTCCTTTCTCGGCCTATTTACTACACGTCCCCTTTTTACCCGGGTTACACGAACTATAGCACTTTCGGACACCTCCACAGCAGCCACGGCACCAACACCAGCTCAACGGCACATTTCAATGGATTAAGCCAGACTGTTTTAAACAGAGCCGAGGCTCTGGTAAGAGAGAGCAAAGTAAGAAGCCAAACACAGGTAGATCTTTGTAAAGACTCACCTTATGAGCTAAAGAAAGGTATGTCAAACATTTAATACCGGATTCATCGCCAATCACACGGACATTTATTTATTATTTGTGGTTGCTTAATGAAGAAGCAAAAGAAGACGCATTCTGATTAAGAAAAAAAAAAAAAAAATCCGAGGACAATTATTTTCTGAGTAAATGCTTATCCTCAAAATCTTAGTTTCTGAATTGTTAATCAAGAGGATGTAACTTCTAAGAATTGTCTTAAACGCTGCAGCCGCCTGAGTCTATTTGTATTAAAGACTAATATGTATATTTAATGTAGCATTTTGTATTTAAAATGGACAATACACTATCTTTGAAGTAAATTATGGAAAAGAAAATGTGTGCAGCGACTGATTTGGGAATTTGCACGCATGTGAATGAGAATTTGATAGCTGCACAATTTAAAGCGATATTATTTATGAAGATAAATGACATCATGACAAGGACAATTATTATTTCTGAACAGCAGCGTGATAATAGGCTACTTGGAATTATCAGGCAGCCTATATATTCTGATTTACCTCTACTAACAAGCAGGGGCGGCACATATTGAAACTGAAACATGAAGACGATGCTTTATTTGTCGGTTCGATGCTGTTAAGTTTTTACAGAAGTTTTTTTTCTTCTTCTTCTTCTTCTTCTTCTTCTTCTTCTTCTTCTTCTTCTTCTTCTTCTTCTTTTCGATAGCCTTCGGTCAGGGCAATGCTCATCTCTCTTTTGCAAACAGAGAGATTGCTCGACGGATGAATATTGATATGACAACACCGGCAGAAGTGTCGAGCAGTCATTTAACCCAATTACATTCCAACCGCGTCGTGTTATATGCAAAGCAATCAGGTGGCGAACTCCAGTAATGAGTTCGATTTTATGCCAAATTTAGACCTCATTACTATTTCCTAGGCGTGGCAAAGTGGTTAGAGGCGCGCGGCGATGCGGAGTGGGTCTGGGAGCATACTGCTCTGTTATATCATTAAATGGTAGGATAGGCTTAATAGTGCTTTGGATTATAGACGCTGATGGCTTTCAAGAGTGTAGCCAAGGTGCCGTGACAAGCAAATGTCCCCCTGGCATGGCCTGTCCCTAGTACTGCCCTGCACCTCTACCATCACCCGCAGGTAGGTGTCACACTTGCTCTTAATTTCGAGGCCTGACTCTTTAGGAAACAGAGAGCAGAGAGCGAACCTTCTTCAAGAGGCACATATAGCCGGGTGTAAATGAGAGTAACATATTATAGCTGACACGTATTAGCCTATATAAAATAATAATAATTAAAAAACAACTTTGTAATTACTGAGAGAGTTACGAAGGTAAAAAAAAAAAAAAAATCATACGCAGAGATTACAATTAAGAATACAGATAAATAAATACTTCAGTTGTTTTAGTTACACATTTTAAAGCAAGTTCAGTCTCCAAATTACAAAAGACCAAATCTAATTTATAACCGACCTTTGGTGAACATTTTAGCAAATATACAATTAACTAGAACATAATCACAAATCATTATATTGTTGTTCGTTCGCAATTGTATTATTTAACATGTTCCATTACATTTTATGATTATTATAAAATGTTAATACAATTAATATAATTGACATTCAATTCAATAACGAAGTAGGCTATGGCCTATATAAAAAAACACGGATATATTTTTTTTTAACCACATCCTCTACAGCACTGATATTTCCAGCATGCCTTGAATTATAATCTGAAATGTATAATAAGAATAAGAATAATAACAATAATAGTAGTAGTAGTAGTAGTAGTAGTAGTAGACATGAGGACGGGAAGCGACTTGATTCAGCCGGAGGTCGTGTCATTAATCTCTATAGTTTACTTTGTGCACTCCAGTTGAAAAGTCCCCTGGGTTTCATTTAATTCCCCTGGCTCTAATGTCCTTCCCCGGCAGCAGAGCGGGTGAGGGGGGCAGCTATATTTAATCTCTCGGAGTGGGATGGAGCTGCCACTGCACCACATCAGCCGGCTAAATAGCATAATTATGTTTTTCTTTGCTGATCCCTCTAGGAGTTGAAGCATTCGATGCAATGCCCCGTCTGTCCATGAAGCCCTAGAAGTTTAAAAAGCAGCAATTTATATTCTCGAAGACAGATGGTCACATTTTCCCCCCCATTTGATTAATTTATACATTTGATTAATATAATCAACATTCATTCGTCTGAATTGTGACTTTTTTTTTCTTTTTCTTTAATTTTTTTTTATTGCAAAATATCCTCTTTTCTAATGACATGCCAGGCTTAAATATTGAAATTTCGATAATAATTTACGTTCCCATTTTACGCATGATGAAAATCAATTGGATATTTCAAACCGTAGACGGGGATTGTGTGAAAGCTGATTTCAACGCCACAACAGAGAAAGCCGTTTGAACACACTAAAGATTCCTAATGTATTCTATAAAGGTCGTGTGAACTTAATCTAACAAAAATTACTGTAAGTGGTTATAATGCAAACACAATCTATATTTAACTCTGGAATTGTCAAAGAAAACTCACGTGACTTAAATCAGTGATTGTTTAGTTTAATTTGCTGTGTTGGTTGTATATGATGATAAAGAAAGACGCATGGGATTTTATTATTTGTATCATTATAGTTTTAAGCTATATAGGCTAGCCTAGGCTATATATTGCAATCGCGTATTAGCCTATGTAGCCTACATTTTAAGTACAGGCGTCATTTAGGCTATATTCAACGTAACACAATGTGATACGACCTTAAAGCAGTAAGCTTTCGGACTCGGGTCGGCCGGTCCGTTCTTTTGTGAGAATGAATAACCGCGCGAACTCCGTAATGATCCCATACGACTTTGTTCAACTTTTTCTCTCTCTCTCTTTCTCTCTTCCAGTTGAATGGGTCTCAGACTCATTGTTCGGAAGAGATCCACAGTCACTGTGTGTGCATGTCAAGTGAGAGCAAGACAGTTCCCACGTGTAAAAAAAAAAAAAAAAAAAAAAAAAAAAAAAGAGAGAGAGAGAGAGACACTGAGACGATTCTAACTGATAGGCTAAATAAAGAAAGTACATATTGAAATAAGATTTCAAAATGTAAATTCAATGTTCTGCAGAGAGACGTTAGGCTATAGGCTATCTCAGCTGGGAAGAGTGTACAAAAAAGCCAACAGAAACGTCTTCATCCACATCCACGATTTTCATTAGCATAATTAGCAGGGCTGTGATGTAAACTCTGGAAGAAAAAATTATATATATATATATATATATATATATATATATATATATATATATATATATATAATTTTTTCTATATATATATAGCCTATATTAATTTCAGCATATTTTTTAACAATATCGAACTTTTGAAAACGAAATTACTGAAATGAAATTACTGTATAAAAGCACGTTTATTGCAATCATTCCCGTGCTGTTAAAAATATACTGAAAAGGCGAGTCTCGACAGGCCCCTTGCTAACAACTATTTGCTTCCATTAGGAACGTGACATCAGCTTATTCACGCAGCAGGGAAAAAAATCTCTTATTCTAACTGGACCAACAAAAGTCAGAATAAATGGAGAAAGCGAGACAAAAACAAACCAGCAAACTGATGACGTTTGTGCACATTTAGGCTACATGAATTGAGAAATATGACGGGATTGGAAATAATTAAATTAAATTGTATAAATAAATATATAGGCTAGCCTATATATACACCCCAAAATGTATTTTAGAAGATCTGATCGCATATTGAATAGCATAAAAATCTAGCTATTTTAACATTTCTAAAATCACACGAAATGTTAGTAGAATTGCAAAGAAAAAAAATGCTGAACTAATCCTCTAAAATTCAGTGTATAGCCTACTAAAAATCTGGTGATGTTTCCTAAACGTGTTTGCATAAACCATTCAACAATAGCTTTACCGCGATCAACAAGCCCACTAAACCGAGCAAAGATAAAATAAATAAATGATATTTTAATGAACATGATTAAGTTGCACCCCTGCTTAATGCGTTATTTAAAACAGAAAACTTGACCTTAAAACATTCACGCGTAAAATTACACCTGCCACGTAATCGAGCAGTGAGCGACATGGGCCTCTCCATAAAACAGGTAACGTCTACGGCGTAATCAAAACCTGTTGATAAAAATAATCGCTAAATCACCGTTAAAATGTACTGGACCAAGTGTTCCAAAGCGGATTTCTGCGTAATATCGACAGTCCACCTGATAAGTCAATGACTACTTGATCCCTCCACACTGACACGACTCCAGCTGAGCCGAATCAAATTCAGCTCGAATGTGTAAAAGGACACCCTTTTATTTGACCTGCCTATAATATGCGCTGGGACATTGCGCGAGGCAGCAGAGCAATTGTGGCCAAATTCAGAACTTTTTTTTGCCCCTATTTATCTCTCTCTCTCTCTTTCTCCTCGAAGTTACATATGTCGGTTGATTAGCGTTATTAGTTTATAAAAATTGGAGAAAATATGGAAACTTGCTATGAAAATTCTTGACGGGACCTCGGTCGGGAAAAGAAAATGCGGGTTGAGAGGAGATAAAAACCAGGGGAAATAAATACGCAGGATGAGGCTAGAGTGAAAAATATTCAAAATCATCCTCCCCAAATCTTCAATAAAGAAACCGAAGTGGAGTGGTCTATTCAGTTCAGCATGCTGGGAATACCTCCTCCCTTTTATTTAATCATCCAATCCTACTGAGGAACCTCTTAATTAATTATGGGTGCTAAAAATTCACACCAGCTGTTTCTCTCGTACTCTCTCTTCACTCCGGGGCGAAGAGTGTGACGCGGCCATGGGGCGTAATTTTCACAAATTAGCCCATTTTCTCCCCCCAAAAAATCGAGCTCCTGTCAGGGCTGCTCTGACGTAGGGTGTATCATTTCGCGGGCTCTAACTGATCGTATAGACGAAGGGGGGAAGGAGAAGTAAAGGGCGGCTTTTCGGCAAAGTCACGGCACAGTCGACACTTATAAATCGTTCGTGTTAAAGGAACATTTTAGATAGGCAGACGTACATTGTAAGTTGAGCCAGATGAAGTGACAGGCGGTGATTTACTGCTATTTACCCCCACTTTAGCCTAGACTTCACCCACTGTTTTTCTATTGCCCGCGTGCGGCTCTCTGGGGAGAGATTACACGTGTCATTTTCAGCTTTCTGATGTTTTAAGTGAAACCTCCATACATAGTTTTTTAATAAACAAGGAAAACATTAAAGAAAGAAAGATGAACCGAGCGCATTTTTGACAAAATATTTTGCGAAGAATAAAATAGTCAAATAATTCAGACATAGCCTTTAGACATCAAAGTCTTTAGGTGTGAAAGTAATACCACATATTTTCATCTGCGTTCTGTTAAAGCTAAAATTGCTCTAAAACAAATTAAATAAAGGTATAATTGTGTTTTGTGGATTTATTTAATTAAACACAACTTTAACTCAACCTAAACACTTTAACCTAACTAATATTGGTTAGAAAGATTAAGCCACAACAGATCAAGTTCAAGACTAAACTTATCTCTCATTTCTAGTTTCCAACTCAGAGACTGCGGGGTTGCCTTTCCTTCAACTGTCCACTAAACTATTAGATTATTATAGTCACCAAATTAACTACATTTAAATTGAAAGCAATCAGTCTCACAAAACAAGAACATTCATCATTCATAAAATATATCTAAAAGATCCATTCATTTTATTTTCTGTGAAATGTGCATTTGAATGTTAATAAATATTATATTCACTTTTACAGTAAGTGTTTAATTACATTTTCTCTGTTTACACTGTCACTACAATTAATGATAAGCAGATGCAGGCTACTATGAAATATCAGCAAAATTGAAAGGCAACGCCACACAAGGGTGGAGAGGTTTCGTTTTAATGCAGATATAAACGTTTTTTTCACTGCATGGAAAAAAAAATAAAGGGACAGTTTTCAACACATTAGGCTCAAGTCCTAAGAGTCCCACAGCACCACTTTGCCTAGATAAGCGGCTAGTATTATTACATTCTTAATGGTTCAGATTAAGATTGATGAACTGTTTTCTTTTGGGCACTACACAGGGTCCACGAGAACGGGGGGAGAGGAGAGGGGAACGGAGAAAAGAGGGGATGAAGGGAGGTCTACAAGCTGCCTGTTTATTTTCATTTGGCCTTTTAAATGATCCCTTTCTTCTAGACATCTGTTCCACATTATGACACTGATATTTAGCCTAATGGCTGTTCTGATGCGCTGCTTTGTGAGATAGCTGGAGTCAGCGGCCATTATCTGCAGCCCACCTGGGGAAGAAAGCCAAGCCTGATGATGGAAGTTATGCAGGAGAATGAGGGGCAATCATCTAATTTTTTCCTTTTTTATTTTTTGGAGAAAGCTGACCAGTTTTTCCACAGAGAAATTTCCCCCTCTTAGGCTGATGGATGCAAATGTAAGCCCTGTAATTGGATCAGTTCCCCAGATACAGATAAATGGCTGCTGCTTTACTCAGGGTTATTTTGAGCTATGTGAAGACAGCAGTGTGTCGCTGTATGTGTGTGTGTGTGTGTGTGTGTTTAGGCAACATTAATGAGAAGGAGTTGAGACACGCTTTACTCAGTCACAACACGGTGTGCCTGGACCTACTGTACACATTCACACATTAAATGAGGAGAAGGCACTGCCCGTGACTGTTTTCTTTCAGGCACTTCAGGGCGTTGAACTCCCACACACGCCAATTAAGTGAAGGCACTTGTTGATGATGTATAACCAGCAATTAACAAATGTTAGACCACAAAAAATTGACATTTACATTCAAGAAACAAGTAATACTATTCATAAAATGATTTTCTTTAAATGGATACTTGACCCAAAAATTAAATTCTGTCATAATTTACTCACCCTCATGTCAGTCCAAACTCTTGCTTTCTGTCTTACTGACAATTGAGTATCGTTGTTTTGTTTTTTTTCATTTGTTTGATAAGCAACCTCTAAACCGAGTATTCTGGTTGTGTGCCAGCTGAGAGAGTGTTGGCTAGCTCTCTGATTAGCAGTGTGCTTTACAGCCAAGCAGAATAGGTAATCTCATCAGAGGGGCTTTTTCAACTGATAAACACCAACTGTGGCCCCACCCCCCACCCCCACATTAATACCTGTTACACTGCAGGAAAGGGGGCAAGTCTCAGCCCAGGCTCAAATAATCGATTGACCTCATTTTCAGTGAAGGCGCCATTTCCAGTCTGAGAAGTAATTCTCTGGCTGAGAATGCCAGAGCCATCTGGGCAAGATAGGTGTAGCGTGGCATGATTTCACCTGCCTGCCAAACACAGAGCAAAGGGGCCACAGTACAACATTGTGCTACTGAACACAGGAGAGATTTCAACACAAGCTCATTTCAGTCTGATTACCATTCAGGTGAGTCCTGGCGGTCACAAAACAAAACCACAAAACAAAACTCTTAAAGTATACATTTTCTTTTCAGGCAAAAGTGGATTCACATACAATAACAATGATTTTTTTTTTTTTTTTTAAAGACACCTCAGTGTTTTGTTTTGTTTTTTGCACACACTAAAAGTCAATGGGTCCAGTTTTGGGCCCAACTGAATTGGGCCTGGAATTCATTTCATTATGAACATTCTTCTAGTTTAACTTGTTTTATGTCCCACAAAAAACAAACAAACAAAAAAACAAACAAAAAAAAAAGCATACAGGTTTGGAGTAAACGACAGAATTAAAATTTTTGGGTGAACTATCCTTTTAAAGAATAAAGAACAACCACAGTTTGCAAGTAGCTATTACCGAAAACATCTCAGTGTTTTTGTGCGTGTTGCTGTTGTTCACCCTTTGAGCGGCACTTAAGATTTTGTATGGATCTGATTTATTAGCTTGTCAGGGGAAGCATTGTTGGAGAAGGCAATCAAAAAGCACTTACCTAGCCCCAACTAAAATGAACACTTTTTCACTAGCTAATTTCTCCAACTCCCATGGAGGGGTTGGCAACTTGTTTGATGAGGCATAAAATGATGATAAATGAATTTATTGCTCCACTGATCATCAAACAGTGGTAGTATATACTTCTTTTCTGATAACACATTGCACAGATCTGTTGACATTTATGGATGGGCAGTGGGACTAGTTTTTACCCCCTTAACCTATCTGACCTCAGGTCAGCATGCGTGGAACTGAGCCTGTGCCAGTGGAGAAACAAGACAAAGGACAGTTTAATAGGAGGTTAAACTGGAAACAGGAGTGAACTCTTTGCTTTGAGGGACACATGCTCTCAACTTTCAGTCTCTGATCAGTGTGTGGGAAAAGACAGAAGTAATCAGATACCCACCCCTCTCTTTCTTTTTATTTCTCTCACTTCTCTTCTCCCTCACTCTTTTTTTCTGCCAACCATCTCTCCCCCTCCCCACAAAATGACACCACAAAATTTAAGTCAACAAAAGCAACAAAACAAAAACCCAGAACAAACAAAACAACATGTTGTTAAATTTAAAGGAGAATATTATAAGAAATATTCCATTAGTCTATTCACTCAAGCAGCCATTCTGAATCCCAACAATGATTAATAACCTTCGGGGGGAATGCAAGCGGTCGCCATGAGGTCAAAAGCATATGTGCATAAATAATCCCTTCATGTCCCTCTCAATCACCTCTTGCACAAAGCAGAGTCTGCATAATAATAATAATAATAATAATAATAATAATAATAATAACTTTTCCAAAGTTCAAGAACACTTTATACTTTTTCAGTGAAAAAAAGAAAATAGATTTGGCAATGTGTCAAAATGACTATTCTTTATGTGCAAAGCTTTTTGATGTAAAAAAATAAAATAATCCCACATTTTTTCCTTCTGCCAAGGCAAAGTAAGAATGCATTGGCACAAATTTATTCCGATCCTCTGGCCCCCCTTCTTTTTCATTTCTTATTCTTTCTCTCCCTCTATTTCTACAAATAAAACGAATTAGATTGGTGCTGCATCAAACAGCAATAAACAGCAAATGCAATAACAGAATCCATTCTATGGAATATGTAAGTATTGCATGGGTGTCAAATATGATACTGAATAAGGTCAACAACAAAAGAGTCGCAGGAAGCAAGACACAAATTATGATGTGTGCCATTTTCCTAAATCTGTGTCATCGATCTGTCCAACTGGCAACTACATTGTGGTGGTTTTATTGAACAATTATGGTGGAAACTATTTCAGCCTTGAACTGATAGGAAGAAGCTTCTCTATAAATCGAATCTCCATTGACCTGACTTCACAGACTGTTGCATTCAATGTTAAATGTTAGCACTTACAGCATTTCAAATATGAATTTGCTCCAGAGTCTGGGCCTTTTATTCTGACATGTGCTACAAGAGAAAGACGGGCAGAGGATTATGATCATGATAACCTCATTCACATTGATGGTGGATAAAAAAATCCATTTGTCAAGAATGAGAGAGGTGGAGAAAGAGAAAGTTAGGAAAGAAGAAAGAGAAAACATTAAGATTTACTAATCACAGACTGATATTGCTTTCATTCTTTCACTTTTATTCACACAGTGACAGAAACCTAATCAGGGGAATCGGAATAAGCAGACAATTTAAATAAATTGTTAATAAGCAGAGTTAGAAATGATATTTTTAAGCAAGCGTTATGCTTGACAAACCATTTTAATTTTCCAAACAGTGAGAATATGAGCAGTGTGTATTTAATGCTGTTGTTTTAATGCAGCTCTTGTACAAGGGCCCAATTCTCAGATGAAAAGATGGGATGTGATATTTAAATGTGTTATTTTGTAGTAGCTGATTTTTATTTTTTTATTTTTTTTGTGAATACACACACAATGGTATAGAAATATTTGAGGCTATAAATATAAAGCTTTTTAATATTTATTCAATTCTGTCTTAATTTATATTAGATGAAAACCCCAAACACACACACACACACAATCAATTACTTCCAGAAATAATGAAATCTCTCCCCTGTCCTTGACCTGTTGACTGACTCGGCCCAAATGTAGCTCATTCGTTAGTGTTTCTTCCTGACATTAGTTTATACATCACAAGTATTGACACACACATATAAAAGCCCATAGATGTCATACACTTAGAGGGCCCAGTGGCTATGAAGATCTCCATCATAACACACGCGCACAAGCCCTATCACTGGAACAGCTCAATACCATGCAGGTTTTGGCTGATTTATGAACCGGATTGTCGGGGTAAATCACTGAACATGTATTAGGCTGTGTAATATGCATATGGTGAGTCAGTCTTAGTTTGGGTGCATAATTGCTTTGCTGTGGGCTATTAAGACTAAGAGCATATGATTTTAGTGTCTGCCCTATATTCTTTACACTGATTACGATGATCAATACATATGATTTGTATGTCGCTGGTCATCGATCGGATACAGGAGTCATTGCCCTTCCCTGAAGGAGCTTTGCTAATGTCACCTGCAATAGAAAAGGATATAGAGCAAGATACAGAGGACAGGCTGTACACTCATTTTAAAACTTTGATGCAGAACATGTTCAATTAAAAAGGAAAAGGGAAAATTGTAATAATAGAATATAAATCATATAAATGGACGTCAAACATCAGGAGGTTAAAACAGAATATCTGAAAGCAGAATTTGCCATTTAAAGTATTTTACGATTAAACTGAAATTAAACAAACAAACAAAAAAAAGGTTTAGGAATGCCTGTCTTATGGTGAGACATTACAGACTTAATTCATGGATATAATTGCATTACTGTATATACGAAATATTAAACCAAGTGGAATCTGAAAACAAATTATGTGAGAGCTTTACACAGGACTTTTACTCGTTTATTGTACTTTATTATTCTTCTGATTCATAAGCTGTTCCAGGAAAATAACTAGAAGTTTTGCACATTCACAGAAACTAGTTTACTTAATAATTATGAACAATGTATCTATAGTATATTTTGCTTGAAAAGTGTGTTATCTTTCTTTAAAAGTGTCAGTGCCAATTGGTTTGAAAATTTGCAATGACATTATACATTTTGAAATGTGTCCAAACATTTTTGCGGTCACTTCAACTCAACGGAATATGAATGCCAACCCATGAAAGCATCCCAGCATATGTTCATATTTAGAAAAAAGACAGTAGTCAGGTTTTTGCAGTTCATGTAAACACAGCCAGTGTTTACAAAGGCCACACACACTGGGATTGTCTGGGTGTCTGTCTCACAAACTATGAGACAGTTTGTTTTTTAATGCAGACAATGTTCAAATCTGTCAGACTCTTGGTGTCTCCCCAAGGGCATCCTTCAAGAAACAACATGTGCAGAGATGTGCATTCAACAGCTTTTCCAATATGACTGCAATCTCTCAAGGTAACACTGCAAATAAGTTTGTTTTATACATGTAATAAGGCAAAGCATATGATAAAAAAAAATGCAATACCCCCACCCACAGTTTGAAAAATTAAAAGAAAAAAAGATTAAAAGTTTGCTACAAAAAGCTGCAATAAATAATAAATAATAAAATAATAAAAAAGCAATATACTTTTGACTTTAAAACATATCCATGTGCATCCTAATCTAAAATACATTACAAACCACCTGGTAAGACTGTGCAGACACATATTGTGTGGTTTGCTAAGGCTGTAATGCTTTAAGCATGATTAATAAGCTTGGCTGTCAGAATAATTAATTTTCAATGAAGCCAGCATGAATATCTGCAGGATGATGTGGCTTTGGAGGAGATAGGCCTGAACAGGGAAGCCTTCGGGAAAATTCCTTTATATCACACACACACACACACACACACACACACACACACACACACACACACACACACACACACACACACACACACACACACACACACACTTTTCACATCTGCTGCATGTTTTGAGTGTTTCACTGAGTGAGTTTTTGACAGACACAACAGGAATGACACCTCTGTGTTTCCTCCCAATCTGACTAGACTTAGAAGAGGATAAGAGAGCAACGACTCAAACTGTTTTGAAAATACAGCACCATGATATTTGAGCCATGTTCACAGATTATACTCAGCACTTGAAGATAACCAACTAAGTTATAATGGTTGCAGGTGAAAAAGGAGATATTTCAATATGTTATCATACTTATATTAGCATGTATTAACCATCTCTTTCTCTTATTCTCTCTCTGGCAATTTGATCAAAGTACCTATATTAGACAGGGCTGCTGGGGGACCTATTAGCAGCCAATGCTGTGTAATCAAGAGAGAGAGAGAGAGAGAGAGAGAGAGAGAGAGAGAGAGAGAGAGAGAGAGAGAGAGAGAGAGAGAGAGAGAGAGAGAGAGAGAGAGAGAGAGAGAGAGAGAGAGAGAGAGAGAGAGAGAGAGAGAGAGAGAGAGAGAGAGAGAGAGAGAGAGAGAGAGAGAGAGAGAGAGAGAGAGAGAGAGAGAGAGAGAGAGAGAGAGAGAGAGAGAGAGAGAGAGATTTCAGCTTACTAGCTTCATTAGTAAACTCACACTCAGGTTGAGTGTAACCTGTTGGTTATTCACATCACTCTTATGTTGCCTGGATCAGAGTTGCAGGCATAGGGATAATAGGGATGATTAGGAGGCCATGATGGACAGAGGCCACTGGGCAAACTTGGCAGCATGCCGGGGTTAAACCCCTACTCTTTCGAAAGACATCCTGGGATTTTTTGTTTTTGTGACCACACAGAGTCAAGACCTCGGTTTAACGTCTCATCCAAAGGAAGGTGCTCTTTGACAGTATAGTGTCCCCGGGCGTTAGGACCCACACAGACCACAGGGTGAGCACCCCCTGCTGGCCTCACTAACACCTCTTCCAGCAGCAACCTGGTTTTCCCAGGAGGTCTCCCACCCAGGTACAAACCAGGCTCAACCCTGCTAAGCTTCAGTGGGCAGCCAGTCTTGGGCTACAGGGTGATATGGCTGCTGGCATACATGGATACATTTTCATTATTCCTGCACATGTAAATAAGCTCTTATGGGGTCCTGTTGGTGATATCAAAACAGTAAAAATATGCTACGTCATAACATTTGTTCATTTGGGTGTATTACAGTTATAAAGATTGTGTTGTTCACATAAATTCTCTCTCACCTAAAGCTCTTCAGAGATTTTAACAAGGAAACAATCTCTCTTTAATGCACACACACACACACACACACACACACACACACACACACACACACACACGTGTTTCGACTTGTCAACAATCTCAAGTTCCACCAATCCTAACATTAAGCAGAATGATTTTTGTCTGCAGGGCAGGTCAAAGTTTGAGTGAATTCCACTGTCCCAATGTTTTTGTGTAAACTTTTCAAAGGCAGAAAACATCTTAGTTACTGTTGTAACCCTCATTTCCTGATGGGGGGAACGGAGACGTTATGTCGACTAACAAATGGGGTATCACTTGTCGGACCCAATCACCTCTAAGTTTTAGAAAAACGGTGAACGAAATGAATGAGTGGAATTTGCACTCATTCAGGTTTATGCTGAGTAGCCGAGACAAGGGCCCCGAAGAAAACGTCTCTACCCAGAGATTGTAGAATCTCTTAAATGTAGTAGGTGTTGCCCAGTCCGCAGCTCTGCAGATATCTGCCAAAGAAGCGTCGCGCACCAATGCCCAAGAGGCTACACTCATAATTGAGTGAGCCCTTACTCCGAGGGGGCACGGCACGCCTTGGGATTGGTTCGCTAAGGCAGTGGCATCCACCATCCAGTGGGCCAAGCTTTGCTTAGAGACAGCCTTTCTGCTGACATCCAAAGAACTGCTCAGAGCGTCTGTAAACACGCAGGACCTGAACAGGACACAGAAATGCCAGGGCTGGGTCTGCCTCCTCCAGGGGCAGCACTTGCAAGTTCACCACCTGGTCCCTTAAGGGAGTGGTGGGAACTTTGGGCATGTATCTGGGCCGGGGTCTCAGGATAACTTGAGAAGAGGCTGCCCCAAACTTGAGGCACAATTTGCTGACCGAAAATACCTGCAGTTCCCCCACCCTCAAAGGGAACTCTCTGTAGACCAGAAAGGACCATACAGTGATCCCAGGAGTGGATGAGCCAGGGAGGATTTAACCTCCTGGAGCCTCTGAAGAACCTGATGACCAGGTTGTGCTTTCCTAGTGACTTACCATCAGCAACAACGTGATGTGCTGCAATGGCGGCAACATACCTTCACCTTCCCCTTCAAGGTGGTTGGGGACAGCCTCCACTCCAACCCTTCTTGCTGGAAGGAAAGCATAGAACTGATCAAGCATCACCGAAAAGACTCTGTTTCAAAGCATAAGCTCACCTTGTAGAGGGAGCTCTGGCTTGAGTGATAGTGTCTACCACCGCCAGTGGTAGGCCACTTAAGTCCTCCATGTCCCGTTCAGAAGCCACACGTGGAGGTTCCAGAGGTCCAGACGTGGGTGCCATATGGTGCCCTAAGCTGCGTACCCATTGCATACAGCGCCCCAAACCATTCTGGAGGCATTTGTTGTCACAACAACCTGCCTGAACACTTGTTCTAAGGCCACTCGGTTCGTAGGCAAGGTCTGACCAAGGGCTGAAAGTTCGGTGACAGATCGCTGTGGTGACTACATGGAGTGTGCCGCGGCGCCATGCCCATCTCGGGACTCGGCTGAATATTTTAATATGAAACTGCTGTTTTGCCCCTGAATGTATTCAGGCAGTTCAGCACTGACTGAGCACACTCAATGGTGAGGTGCGCCGTCATACTGACCGAGTTCAACTCCATGCCAAGAAAAGAAATGCTCTGCACAGGGGATAATTTGCTCTTTTCCCAGCTGGCTGAGGTTCCTGATCACCAGGTCCCTGTGTTCGCACAACAGATCTTGAGAGTGAGCTAGAATGAGCCAGTCGTCGATATAGTTGAGAATGAGGATGCCCACTTCCCTTACTGGGGCAAGGGCAGCCTCCGCGACTTCGGTAAAGACATGGGGAGACAAGGACAACCCAAAGGGGAGGACCTTGTACTGATACACCCGACCCTTTGAAGGCAAACCAAAGAAACTGTCTTTGTCGAGGCAGAATCGAGGCGTGGAAGTACGAGTCGTTCAGGTCGATTACTGCGAACCAATCTTGGGAACCAACGCATGTGAGAATCGTTTCTGGTTTAGCATTTTGAACTGGAGCTTTTGAAGGGCCCGGTATAAAACTTGCAGAACCAAGATCTGCACAAGGGGATGCCTCCGCAACGAGCAGAGTGAGGGGCAGCCTGTGGCGGCTTAGTGGCAGAGGTGTTGGGACTGAGAACTGCTGGGCAAAGTCCTCAACAGTGTTGCCAAAGAGGCCACTTTGAATGATGGTGTCAAGAAAAACGTACTTTGTCGGCATCCGGCATCTCAGCAAGGTTCAGCCAGAGAACATCATCTCTGGATCACCAGAGTGGACATTGTCTGGCCGAGGCTGGCGCAGAGACTTTCGTCGCCCAGAGGGTGAGGTCAGTCACCGTGCGCAGTTCCTTAGCCGCAGTTTAGTAAGCCTTAGCCGCTAGGGCTGCCATCGTCTCACAGGTCTTGGGCGGGAGACGTGGAAGGTTCCGCCATGGGGGTACTTTGCGGGCACAAGTGCATTGCAATTGCACGCTCCACCTGGGGAATCTCAAATAACCCTTGGCGGGCCCCACCATCGAGGGTAGTGAGAGTGGAGGAGACTGCGAAGCGGCTTGGGGTAGTTAAAGGTACCTTCCACAACTTCTGAACCTCATCATGCACTTCCGGGAAGAAAAGGCACTGGGGCGGAACCGCTCGCCGCACCCAGGAACCATTCATCGCATTGAGGGCATGAACCATCCACAAACGCTGCCTCAGCAAAAATCTGAATGAGTGGATGCGTGCCGCCATCTTGTATACCCATATGTACGGGAGAGTGGCTCGGCATGCAAATTCAACTTGCCAATTCCATTGGTCATTTTTCAAAAACTCAGAGGTGATTGAGGCAAGTTTGTCAGTCGACATAACGTTGTGGAGGTAGAGACACCTCACACCACAGTAAGACTCTACCATTACCAGCTCCAACACAAACCAGGCAATTAAAGCAGACTGATACAGTCTGGGCCACTCTGGAGACGTTGTCTTTGGTACGAAAGGAGGAGTGTAACATTTCAAATTTGGGCAATTGTACGACAACACTAAATACCCGGCTGGTGCCCACGGCTTCCCCCTCCCGCTGTTAAATTCCAGCTTAAGGATGCTGCCAATCATTACATTGAGTGTGGTTTACTCCAGGCTTGTGCTGGAAACACTGCAGCTCTGTCAAACCCTACATTAACCCAAACACTATCTGTCTGCTGATCGTTTGCATGTTTGATTGCTGCTGGTTCTCATGTCGTTTAGTGAAAGCATATATTAAAAAAAAGTTAGAGAACAGTATAATAAGACATCTAACCGCAGTCTGGGAACACTACCACAGGAAATTGCCACCAGTAATCAGAAGAGAGGACAGGCCTACTATGATGCCGATACCAAGCTAAATTACACATCATGTATTATATTTTAAAATATATATGTCTGTGTTTGTAAATTGTGTGTGCGGTACCAATCCATCAACAATATTAGCATTTAGGCAGCACCATGGGGAAAAATTCCCAGGTATTGAGCCGCTGCCAATGGCCTAATCCTCCAAATATCATTTTACAACAGACTGACTGTCTGTCAAATGGTGGCTTTCCATGTATGTGTTCACCACGGACTGAAAAGAAACCAAAGGACAATTTTTCAATTGGCGACCTCGTTATCGCTTATTCGCCTGACTAGCCACCACAGAGCGGGACAGAATACAAACACTTTCCTAGCATATATTGCAGTGAAATTGTACACGGCAGAGTTTCGTTCACACCCAAAGCCATGGTGACAGACACTGTACAAAGCCACAGCACTCATAGAATCCACCCATTAAAAAATGCATGCAGTGTATGAAATATGCATACCATCCTATGTCACTATCTGCCACCGCCGCACATGCGTGCCACACTCGCAAGGAGTAGCATCCATGTTACTGCCCTCCTTCTCCCTATTTCCTGCCTTTAATGTGTGTTGACATAACAGAAACGGCTGTGGAAATAATTAAATGGAGGCTATTGTAAATCTATTCAGTCGGGACCTCACTACACCACTCATTTGCTTTACTCAAGTGACTAGAATGAGAATAGCAATAAAAAGCACTTGCAAAAAAGGGAGAGACACCGCACACCAAGCAATATTGTTTAAGAATTAAACGCCCCAAATATCTTCAGGAAATAGGAGTGTTTTGCTATGGATGCAGCCTAATCGCTTAAGTCATGGTGGTTTGAGGCGGAATGTTTTCATGTTTTAAGAGGCTTGGTTCCACTTTCCTCCACCACAGAAATCCTTCTACACAGGAGCTTCTTTCCCTCTCTCTCTTTCTCTCTCCATGTATGCAAGGATGAGTGCAATGAAATACATTTAAATCAGTATATAAATATATTTGTAATAATAATATTTTTTATGCTCACAAAGGCTGCAATTATTTGATCAGAAATACAGGTAACTATAATATTTTGAACTTTTAAAATATTAAAATGTGATTTATTCCTGTGATGGCAAAGCTGAATTTTCAGCAGTCATTACTCCTGTCTTCTGTGTCACATGATTATTCAGAAATCATTCTAATATGCTGCTTTGTTCTCAAGAAACATTTATTATTATTATTATCAATGCTGACAGTTGTGCTGCTTAATATTTTTGTGGAAACTGGTATACATTTTTTCCAGGATTATTTGATTTATTGAAAGTTTAAAAGAGCAGCATTTATTAGATTTTTTTGTGCGTGAGACGTTGTCCTTCACTGTCGAAGGTCTTTACTGTCACTTGTGATCAATTGATCAATCCTTGCTGAATAAAATAAAAACAAAACAAAACAAAACAAAATCTTACTGACCCCAATATTTGAACTATTAGTGTGTATTTACAAAAAATCTAAACTGCAACTGAACAATTAAGTGTGTAAAAAGGAAATCTGTTTGAGCAGTCATTGGCTCAAACAGTAGCATTGGGGTGGAACTAAGCAGCAGATGGGGATGTCTTTAAAAGTAATTAGGTTTTTTTGGTGAAGGAGGGATAGAAATTTTAAAAACATTTATTTGTTTATAAAAAAATATTTATTTTTGGTGTTTATGGAGCAAGTGCACACACAGTAGCCAACTGTAGTCTGATTAAAATGTAAACAATCACTTTACTGTTTCAAGGTCTGTTAGTTTGACTTCATATAAAACAGACTTTTGCGATTGGGCTAAAGCATTTAAAAATTACAACTAATTGTTATAGTCTGACTGAAATGGAACACTGAAGGTGCATGTAAACATTTATGGGCTGTTGAGATAACAAGATCTTCATTTGCACACAAAGGACTGTGCTGTTATATAACAGGAGTTGATGTGCTATCAGTGACTCAGTGAGATGAAAGGTGGATCAGTTAGTATCAGTTACTGAGGCAGTCAAAGTTTAGCCTTGCAGCTAGAGACAACACCGTAATCCCCCTTAAATCTCTCCTCTACTGTACTCACAATAGCTCTCAAGTGTGTGTGCGATGGGAGCCTTAGACTTGCCCACCACCCTGTGGCCATATGGGTCTGCTGCCCTGCCTCTCAGGTATCTGCTTCAAGTGTGTGTTACCTGCAGAACAGGTGTGTGTTACAGAGCAACGTGGCAACAGGTGGCACTAGCAAAGTGTCTGGACTGACTGGCTCCAGTGACTTAGTGACGGTGCCGGGACAGTTTACATCGGCCTTGTTCGAAGGAGCACTACACAATAAGAGCTGTCACGAGGCATGTAATGTGTGGTTGAGAGTTGGAGTCTTTTTTTTTTTGGTTTGTTTTTTGGTTATGAGTGCTCAGGCCTAAACCTTGATTATGTTTCATGTGAAAGCAAGTGCCAAATTTTTAACAACCATTTAAATTGCCACAAGAGTTAGTTTTGTTTTACTTGTGACATCCACCCTTTCACACTATCACAAAGCTCTAAACTCACACCCCACCCTGCTCTCGGTCTCGTTCTTTCTCTCTCTCACACACATGCTCTGGAACTTTCATTATGTAAAATGGATAAAAATACAAACACACGCTGTGAATTTATGGTTCTCTCTTAGCTGCCATGAAAAATATGAACGTTTTCAGGCTGTGCTCTGAAACCGGAGTAAGAAAACAGACCAGACCACAGAGTTTACACACACACCACAACAGCACAGGGCTCTCAGCGAGATCACTCAAAACACAAAAACACACAGAAACACACACTAAAAAGCATAGCGCTTTCTGAGAGATTTGCTCTAAAATGCAGTGCACACACACACTGTAGATAGCAACATAAATACAGAAACATAATGCAATTGCACAGAGACCGTGGTTAGGTTGTAAAACCACACACATACACACACAAACGTCTCTTTTATACTTCATGACTTTCCCCCCAATGCTATTCACAAGTTTTAGATAGCATCAAACCTGGAGCACTCAAGTCTTGCCTCAAACCATTACTGGCCTTTTCTGATGGTTTATGTTATGCCGTTTAAGTTAATTCAGCAGGGCATTACCCTCCTATCCTAACTTATTTTCCCTCTCTCCATAATGACAAGTGCTCTTCAGGGAGGAGAGCTATTTGTTTCTCTGAATATAATCTAGCGCTTCAGCTCTCTACATGAGAGCAGCCTCATGTAGCTACATGGTGACTCAGCTTGGTAAATCTGTCATTACCAAGCTAATGCTATGCTAATGTGCTCAAAGTGTCTGGCTTTAAAGACGTACTCTGCCAGTTGTGCTGTGACCCTAGGGAAGACACTACAGAAAAAGCAAAGCCCTAGTGGGTCCAAACTTGTTGCCATTTTCCTGATTTTGAACGTGGGAATAGGACTAGCATTGACACTAGCATTGATAGTATTTTAATAATACAATTTTTAAACACTTGAACAATTTTAACTCAATATAGAAAAATTCTATAGCCACTTAAGTTATTTTAGAAGTTTTAAAATACTGGAAGTTCAAATATTGTTAAAACTCCTATGTTTACCTAAAGAGCAACATTTAGTTTCCGAGGGATTCAGGTATGTTTCTTTCTTAGCAGGGTTTGATCAAAATTCTGAATTTAATTGAATTGGAATTTACTGAAGTACAATTCAAACAATTCATAATTTAATGAACTCTGGGAACTAAAATGACTTTATTAAATATGACAAAATATATAAAAATAGAAATATAAAATGCATACAAATGTCTAAATATTTAAATACATTTTTATTTTACTTCTTTACAATCACTATTTGTGACCTAATTTCAAAACCATTTTAAGTTAAGGAATTAAATTTGACAAGCATTCTCAATTCAATTCTGAAAGGTGCACAATTCTATTTGTTAGTTTCTATCAGTTTCATTATAGAACACTGATATGCATGCAAGATTACTAACGCTGATGCTGTATTGATCATTTTTATTGCTCTTACAAATCACTCTTTATGGGTTAAAATTTGGAATGGACACCTGTGCTTGAGATTGGGAAGATATGACCTTTGACACCAAATGCTGAAGCAAAAAAGGCGAATCATGCCGTTTCTCAATTACATTGTCAAGTCAATCTACAAATACCAATAAAAAAAAAAAAACTCAATATATTTGTGCTGGCTTGAATCTATCTGGATAGCAAAGAAGCATTCTTATCCCTAGGCAATACGAAGGTTCAAATAGTTTGTGGGTCTTAAAGTAAAACATCACATTTTTCCACACAATGCCTCTATAATGAGAGACACAGTCAAATTGATAAAACATGTCCTAGCTCCACACCTGTCTAAAGCTTTTTACAGATCCAAACAATTATGACTTAAACTCACACAAAAGCATCCAGGATGCTTTTTAGAGGAATCCCTCGAGGTCATGCAGCAGACATTTGTCTTTGATTGCACTGAGTGAAGAACTATACTGCTAGTATGTGAGAGGACTTAAGCATACATGTCAGATGCTTAGTAATTATACAGGAAGTAGACTCACATTCTGTGCTGAATTTGTTTATATTCAACAGGGATTTAGAGAACATGATCTTGTCATTTATCTCAGCTTTTCTCTTATGAATAACCAACGCCCAACATTTCTTCTTCATCTCACCCATACATGCCTTCCTATGACAGTGATTGATTCTTGAAATTGATTGATTAGTAATCTTAAACGTTTACCTGAGGGCTATGGCCCATCTCCAAAGGATGTCAAGAGAATAACTCATTGGGTTTATGGTGTCCCCAAGACAATGATGCCCAGCCCCTTAGAGATTTCTAATGTGAGTGTGAAATCTTTAAAATGTGATAACATACTGTGTATAATTAAAGCAATGATGACGAGAAATTACTAACAAAGAACACTCCTTCTGACATTCATAATTTTTTTGCAACATTAATCAACTTCAGGAGAGGTAATGCAAGCAAGCAAGAAAAAGAGAGAAAAAAAAATTCCTCAAGGCTGTATCTGGGTTGCCTTCTTGGGCGAGATAGGAGTCAACATGTTTTGAAACATCAAAGGGGAACCTGATACCTTAAGTATAAGAAGATTAGCACTTGCCATGATCTTGAGCTTAGGATCCTCCAAGACTCTCAGCATCCAGGCCCAGAAGGGACAATTACCTATTGGCACCAACATCTTCATGTTTATGTAAAAACTGTAAGTCCACATCTTTATAACCTGCATGAGAACATGGACTAGAATTACTATATTGAAGAGGCAAAAAAAAAAAAAAAAAAAAAAAAAAAAAGAAGCAAAGCATGACATGACAAGCAAATAGTCAATGGAGCTCAAAATAGACAAATTCAGTACAGTATGTTTTTGTAATATGTGACCCTGGATCACAAAACCAGTCATAAGTCGCACGGGTATATTTGTGGCAATAGCCAACAATACATTGTATGGGTCAAAATGATTAATTTTTCTTTTATGCCAAAAATCATTAGGATATTAAGTAAAGATCATTTTCCATGAAAATATTTAGTACATTTCCTACCTTAAATATATACAACATTTATTTTTGTGAGTGAATGCAGCACAATCGCAAACATAAATAAACAACTTTAAAGGCGATTTTCTCAATGTTTCGATTTTTTTGCACCCTCAGATTCCAGATTTTCAAATAGTTGTATCTCGACCAAATATTGTCCTATCCTAACAAACCATACATCAATGGAAAGCTTATTTATTCAGCAATCTCAATTTAAAAATACCAGTTAACGCATTATGTATCATGCGCTAATGTTGTTAAACTTATCCTTTTTTTCCAGCAATATACATAGATACATATAAAGACATTTTTACATCTATTATTTACATCAATAAATGTTGTACTGTTTAATATTTGTTTTTTACTGTGTGTAAAAACCCCCATGCAATGTAATTTTAGGTGTGACTGTCAAGCCCACCTCAGACTGAGCCACAATGATACGGCGAAACACCCACACAGCGCAGAAGTTTCAGAGATTAAACTCAACATATGATGACAATCACCCTCATATATCTGACATGCCTTACCCACAAGCTTCTCAGAAAGACACTCAAATAGTGGGTAAAAATTCAGTGAAGGTGTGTATGCGCAAATCCTGTGGGCGACAGCGGTGACACTAATACACTACTCTTGATCCCACCTATTACAGGTGTGAGCAGACAGCAGTTCTACCTGTGCTGTCACTCTAGCCTTACACTCTGAGCCTCTCAATGGTGGTATGAGGAAGAGAATCGAGGCCCGCACCCTAAGACAGCACTCATATCAGTGGTCGTGCAGCTCAGGGAAAGACACGGAAATAGGATCCCTGGAGTGAGTCTGTCTCAGACTCAGTGCTGGATCGACAGGTCTATACATCACACCCGGAACTGGAACAGAAGCTCACATGCAGACTAAACCCCATGGAAGAGCAACAGGAAGAGATAGCAGTACTTCCTGAGCAGGAAATTGAGTTGGTCACACACAGAAAAGTAGAAAAGTTTTCCTTCCTTTGACACTTTTTCAGAGAGGGCACTGAATATATAGCGTTTTCTGTCAGATTTCTGTTTTCTCCAGATAAAGCATCTGGAAGTTTTGAACAATGCACAAAAACGTGAGGCTACACAGAACAGAAAATAATTGTTGTCTAGTAAAGTTTTATTATCGCATATGATTAATGTGAGTTTAAGACCCATAACGTAAGAAAGAATTATCACACATAAATATTATAGAAATAAAATACAATACAATATAATATATTTTAAATAAACAATTTGGAAATACTTTGGCTTTTCTGAAGAGATAGAGTAAAAAATATATATATATATATATATATATTGTGAAATGATCACGGAATTAATAAAAAGTATCTTGCTGTTTCAAAAACACTTTTGCGCATCAAAGGCAAGTCATTCTACATTTAGAAAGCAAAAAGTTTGACATGTTGTGAACAATTAGTGACAAAAACTGAACAGGCTGGACTGTTTATGCGAGTCCCTCAGGCCTATTGCGTTCTGATCTTTCTCTCTCTCTCTCTCGTTCGATCTCTCTCAGGAGTCGCACTACCACAGACTCATCTCTACTCTGACCTGGAACAAGAGTGAGTGTTTGATCATTGCTGTACCACTTTCATTCTGTCATAAAGACGAACTCTGAATGCTCAATATTAAACAGCCATAAAATATTTTTAAAAGAAAACACACACAAGTGAAAATTCATTATACATCAAGTGCTCAAACTGACATAAACCATTCAGAAAGTAAACCAATCTTCCCATAGCAGAGTAGAAATGAGGGCAACCTCACATGCATCTGGATGCGTGTGACTGTGTATGTGCGTTATAAGTCGCATGTGTCTAATGTCTCCGAATGGTAACATACTGTATGCTATATCATTAGCCATAGTGTGCTAAAGAAGGCTTCTGAACTGGATAAAAATGCTGCACAAGTGTTTGTGTGTATAACGTAGGATATCCAGACACCTCATTAAGCCCAAGTCCATCCAGACAAACAAATTTAGAGTTCCATAGCTTAGGAGGGCTTACATGACCCTCCCATCCTACATCTGAAACTGACAGTGCTGGTCTTGTCACCCCCACATCATTAGACGGCAGTATGAGATCTCTTCTGAAACTCTAGAGGAGACACCTGTGAGATTACTAGGGCCCTTTAAGCATGGTGACTTAAGCAAACGTCTCCATTTAGTGCTCATGTCCATGTTTGTGTGAGTCATTATGTATTCAAATGTCTCAATGTGTCTGCGGTTTTTACTTTATACATCGTGTCAGCGTATAGATCCTCACTGGCTCCTCTCGTCTGGCAAACAGGTCTGCGTGATGTGATTATGACACTTCAGATCTCGTTTCTCAGAGTTACGGATGAGACGTGGAACAGTGTCAGGTTTTAGTATGTAGAGGAATCAGCGTCTATGGGTTTGTGTCTGAGAAGGAGAATTCAGTGCTGAGCTTGCTAATGTGTTGGCACGACAGTGAGGTGCGGCACACATGATCCTCGGAAGGCCGGAGAACATTGCCTTGGAGACAAGGGTCAAACACCAATGGCACAATCAATAACGAGGGGTCTGCTCTACATTTTTTACTTCACTCTCATACTGTAACAGGCTTTTGCCTTTCAAATCAATAGATTTTGGCTGATACATGCAGTTAGAGCATATTAAACATGCAGTTAGCCTATATTAAAATTTTATACTATTTTGTATAAATAAATTACTAATAAAATCAATGATAATTGTGGTTAGGAGAGAATGGATTACTCACAGCCCATAAAAAAAAAAAAACACGGATGCACAAATCTTAAAACTGTCCAATAACAATATGCCAATAATTATTTTGGTCATATAACTGATAAAAAAAATAAATAAAAAAAAATAGCCGTTATTTTAAAATGCTCCAAGTGCATTTAGGCATCACTACATTATTATGTAAAATATGAAAAACATTAATTTTGAGATTGGCTAAATACATTACATTTAGCAGTTTTATTAAATGATTAGTACTTTTAAAGATTAACTTTAAGTGAGCATTAGATGATGCAAAGATAGAGGAAATGAGCTTGCACAATTAAATGTCCAATATTGACGATACTAATAAATGAAAGAAAAAAAATCCATAATATTGGCAGATTACCAAAAAGTTACTAATGAATTGTGCATCCCCAATAAACATGCTCTTCTAAAGGAGCTGACAATACAAATATCATGGGTGAATGACGTCCATATTTAAACCTTTCTGTGTGTGTGTTTGGGTGGCTAATGGACAGAGAGTAGTAGGAAAACCTTCTCCTTTGTCCTGAAAAATTCACCTTCACTTTTTACGTACCACACCACACTCATCCTTTCTGTTCCGTTTTTCATTCTGCTTCTTCAGAAATTAACCTTCAACCACAATTACACATTTAACACTTCACCTTAAAAACAATTACCGGCTCAAACAGATCCGGCTTCAGTCTGTATTAATTGCAGTTTGAAGCAAGATGTCAGAGAGTATGGATTTTCTGCCAGCAGGAATGTGTGTAACTGTCCCTCTCCTCCAGCGGAGAGGATCTCTCTCTGAATTATTCATCATGGCTACGAGGCAGGACGGCAGGGCAACACTAAGGATTTAACTGCATTTATGTTTCCCTCTGAAATTAGGCTCTTGACTACACAACAATGCGAACAGAAACAGACTGTGAATGACAAACAAACAGTCGCACAGAATGTCTTGGAAATTTCATGATTCAATAAAACTTTGACTGAAAACAATAGTCACATTACAAAGGACTGCCATGAAGAGTGAAAGAGAAGGTGAATTTTAAGTTGTTTGTGAGAGAGAGTGTGCGTGTGTGTTTTGTCTGTCTGCTCCTCTGTGCTTCACATCAGTGTGAGGGTGACCTCTCACCTCACCAGCACTTGGAGAGCAGAGTGTCAGTCAGTCTCTTTAGCTCATCACATCACTCTGTACCCTTGGCTTGTGTCCTCAAACACTCTGAAAAAGCATCCAAACACAATCAGTACATACCCTTAACGAGTCTCGTGGCTGAAACCTAAAAAGATTTGTAACCTTCTACATGTACAAAAAAGCAGCATAAACTGTCTGTTTGAAAGAGACAAGTTAGGATACAAATCATAATCCTACCAATCACTCTTCCAAATGCCTGCCAGATGCCTAAAAGTACACATCAAAATGTAAAAACATTACATGCAAATGGCCTAACTGGAAAGTTCACCCCAAAAAAATGTGTTTGTTTGCTGAATTTTTAACGCCATGTTAGCATTGGGACTATTTACATGGCAAAGGTAAACACAATCTATACTATTTAAAAGTATATTCTGTCATTATTTATTCACACTTATGTTGTTCCAAAATCATATGATTTTCATTGTTCTACAAAACATGATATCTTGAAGAATTTGTCCATATTACAAAAGATCCAAAACTTTTAAGCCCCCTCAAAAAAGGACAAAAAAAGCATGAAATGAAGTGTAAAAAAATTATATGATCAATAATAACATGTTTTTACATTGCTTTGACTCATCAAAAAAAGTTATTTTTTTATAAGTTATAGATGATTCAACATTTTTTTTAAGTCAGTTTAATGTAATTTAAGTTGAAATTACTTAAACGTCTAAGTTGATTATACTTAAGGCAGCAACTTTGTTTTACAGTGGTATATTCAAAGTATTCTAAATGAAAACAATCCCTTTGTGAGTAATTCTTTATTCACTCTCAAATTAAATTACCAACTAAAACACACATATATAGACTACATCAAATATGGTGACAAATTGTCAAATGTGTTGTCTATGGATAAAATATGGATAAAAACAGTTGAAACATTCTTTAAAAAAATGTGCTTTAAATGCATGAGCTCTTCAAAATAGAGTGGATCTTGATGGCTCTCAATTATTTTATCATCAGTAAAATTAATTCTGAAAGTGATTTCAATGATATTGTTCCTATGAGTCAGTATCATTACTATGGTGTGGCCTTATCAATTATCATAGAATTAGAACTATCATTAAAACTTTATAATTATTGTTATCATCCTTGATGTCCATGAAAATATATTGTTTATCCCATGTGTCTTTATATATATATTTATGAGTGATCATTAAAAAGATGGGATCACCCATATTATTTTCAAATAAAGCTAATTATAATAAAGTATAGACTAACTGTAACCCAAACCCAAAAATTGTGGCATATTTGGCAAATTGACCTGTCAAAATGAGGTTTCGTCCGATTATGCAAACTGCTGGGGTCATATTCTACCATTTTCCTCCCCAAAAATGTTGTGTATGCCACAAGGCACAGATATGCTGCATGTGTATATGACCTAAATTACATTAGCCATACACTCTCTTATGACATTCTCTTTATTTCTCCTTCTCCCTTTCTTTAACAACCAAAATATGTTAGATCTAAAAGAATCAAACTGTGGCCTCTCCCACAAACGACAGCTCTGAGCAAGTTTACCTGCTTTCCCTTCGCTGTAATCCACTCTTTTATTTCATCTCTCCTGTAGCTGTTTATTTGGGGCAGCAGTCTCTCCTGGCGGTGGGCTGAGCCGGAGCGCTGCCTGCAGGGATGAGAGAGAGCTGTGGTTCATGTCAAATGGGACCCCTCATCCACACACCTAGAGAAAAGCCGCATGCATCTCCAAACCTCAGTATTTTGTCTGAAACTGATGTCTACACATGTTAACGACGTTTCAGAGAGAAGAAAGACTGGAAAGAAAGGATGGAGGGTGAAGGAATGCGCAGAGGGAGCGAGAAGGTGGATGCTCGTATTTGAACATTAGGTCTCTGTTGTCTGCTACATATTGCAGCTCTGCCTTTAGCCCAGGAGACCTCAGATTAGAAAAAAGACAGAAATCATAAACAAACATACACAGGCACGCTAACAAACCTGGATGGCAAAAGAGATGAAAGATGGAGAGCTAGAAGTGGGAAAAAAAGGAGCTTTGAGGATGAGCGGAGGTGGAATATCGATCAGCCATTGACAAACACAATAGAAATTTTATATGTGATGTGAGAGCTACATCCATAATTTATCAGAGGGCAAATGGGGGGGGGGAGGTATTGATCAGAGATAAGAAGTCTAGAGGAACACTGGGGACACCAGAAGAGCCAGCATGAGAAAGCCATTAAGGATGGCAGCGTTACCAGACACGGAGAGGAGGAGGAGGAGGAAAAAGTTGAGGAGGGGGTGGGGGGGGGGGGGGCAAAAAGTAAAGGAAAGACAAACAGAAGAGCCAGAGAGGAAGAAAACGTAGACAGAAAGACAGAGGAAGGAGAGCGCTGTCATACTAGCCCAGCCCCCACCCCTCTTTCCTCTGCCGCCCGTCGGATCAATACTACCATGTCAAAACATAAAATGCATGCTTTTGCTCTTAAGTAAAAGGTGTCTAAGATTTTTAAAAGCATTGATTCAGGACGGGTCAATGAAAATCAGGGCAGATTTTCCTGTGCAAAGAGGGGTAATAACACTCAGCTGATAATAGCACAACAGAAAGGACTCGGGCATGTCAGGCAGGGTAGAGCGCTGCCCAGATTGCCCAGAGAGGACAGCTCAATGCAGGGTCAAGGATTCAGCCCACGCTCCTGTCCTCTGAGTGAAGAAAGAGCCGTGTCCAGAGTTAAGAGAGAGAGAGAGAGAGAGAGAGAGAGAGAGAGAGAGAGAGAGAGAGAGAGAGAGAGAGAGAGAGAGAGAGAGAGAGAGAGAGAGAGCGATTGAGGATGGGGGTAGTTGGGGCGGGGACTTTGCACAGGTGTCACAGAGAGCTGGAGGAAAAGAGAAAGACCATTTTACACATTAAAGTAAAGGCCTGTCTAGACACCAGCTATGCCTCTAGAGACTCCCTAAATGAATTAAGTCTCTGCCTTTCTCTTTTTCACTGGGAGAAACATACATAGAGATGAAGAGGGAAAACGAATTCCCTTTGAGTGGATCAAAGAAGTTTGGTGGGGTATTAAACAGAAGAGGGAGCTAAATTCAACTTGTTTATATTTTTGGATTGGATTTAAGCAAATTATGTACATTAGCCACATATATTCAAGTCCAGAAAATATTTGATAGAGAGAGAGAGAGAGAGAGAGAGAGAGAGAGAGAGAGAGAGAGAGAGAGAGAGAGAGAGAGAGAGAGAGAGAGAGAGAGAGAGAGAGAGAGAGAGAGAGAGAGAGAGAGAGAGAGAGAGAGAGAGAGATCTGATTATCTTCTACACTGTAAAAAATTATCGTGATTTTAATGGTAAAAGGCCTTAAAAATGCTACAGTGGAAAAACTGTTAATTGGTTAACAGAAAGTTTCCGTACTATATATGGTAAATAACTGTGATAGATCTAACCATACATTTAATGTAAAATGCCGTTAAATTTAAAGTTTTTGCAAGTGAAAAAGATTAAGTCATTGTATAATTTACAGTGAAAACCCGTAAATTGGCATTCCCACAATTCCTTACGTGACACTTCACATGATTGATGTATTTTTGTTGAAATTACTGTTTTTTTCTTATCAGTTATGTACATTAGGGTTTTATGTTACATTTAATGTTGTTAAATTAATGTTTTATTGCATTTTTAAAATTTCATGTGTGTTACCATGATGGTGTTTAGTGTTATAAATGACACTGTGCAGCTTCTAGGGCTGCACTATATTGAAGAAAAATGCGATATGCGATAACTCATTAAATAATGCGATATTCGATAAGCGATACGATAATGCTTAAAGTGTATAAAGTAAACTTAAATTAACTATTTTATAACCTACATACATGTCTTAAATTATTATTGTTATTATTATTATTGTGTCAAGAAAACATCCCTACAACTTCTAAAGGTGAACAACAGTGTTTTACTGTAACATAAGTAGTAAGTGTTATTTTAACATCAGTATAAACCACAGGGTTTAGGGTTTCAGGTAGGCCTACATTAGGTTTATTTAACAACAGATACTGAATAATCAATGTAAAAATAAAACACAGCTTAGTTTTCACTATGAATTAAATATATATACTGATTCTTATAAAAACTACAAAAGTTATTCAGCCAAGAGCAGTGAGTGATTTTCTCTTTGTCTTTTGTTCATGACCCCAGTTATTGCAAGCCGTTGCGATATGCATATCGCAATATATACATTTGCAATATTTTGTTAATTTCAATATATTGGGCAGTTTCTATATATTTCTATTAACTTTCTTGTGGAAAAGCTGCTTGTGATGAGCTTTGATTCATCATGTGACTCTCATCATCACTGTGATTGATGGTTGTCAGTGTATAATAACAATGGTACAAAACAGATATTAGTACTTCAATAGGTCGGTAAATTAACATTATATCAGATAATGAAATACGTCTTTTACTGTAAATTTAAGTTTAGTCTGTAAAACCTAAAATGTTGCTACTGTATTTTTTTACGGTAGATTTCGGGCAATCACAGCTGCCAGTTTTTTACCGTAAATTTAACAGAATTTTTTTTTACAGTGTACAGATGGAATCTGTAAACTTTTCCCACAGAATTTCGGCACTGATTTTAGGGGGAAAATCTGCTAAATTGTTCAGATTTAAACAAAGTAAAATGTGTTAAATAGAGCTGTTATTGCTAGCTGAAAATCAAATTTAGCCACACTATTTAATAATCATGCAAGGGGTGGGCTGTGTACTTTGCAGTTATTTTAAATCTATAGATATCTGCAGAGCAGATGCCATGTGGGCTTTGGCTTTATCCTCGAATATCATTCACTGGCATCACCCGCTGTTTTTACTGCCCTCTTGCCCAGATCAAGTAGCACAGACTCAATAATATCCGACATGGACAAGACCTTCATGTACTGCTGTATGTATTGCTTCTGCATAAACTGATACAGCAAATGTGGCACAGAAACTCTAATATCCATTCCTTTATTTTTTTTAATAGAAAATGTCATCCACAATGTCTAAATAGTAGAATAATTCTCACCTAAGGGGTCATGGTTTAGTTAGCACTCCCACTTTAAGGCTCTGATATATTCGCAGCAAAGTTTTTTTTTCATTCTTCACTCAGGGTAAAATTAAATTTGAAATATCTGATTAGCAAGATACTGTTTTCGAACAATTCCTACATCACTCACTCAGTGGGATCAATAACGCAACAAACACACAACATAAATTACAGCAATGCTAAAAGAGCAGTTAAGAAAACATCTGATCTAAGCAGGCAATATTAGTGAAGAAACCTGAAGATAAAGTCATATAAAGACTGATCTATAGACAGGAGAGAAAGACTAGGCTTATTGCTCTAGACTAGATTGAAAGTCTAGACCAGGGGTGTCCAATCCTGCTCCTGGAGGGCCACTGTCCTGCAGAGTTCAGCTCCAACCCCAATTAAACACACATGAACCAGCTAATAAAGGTCTTTCTAAGCATACAAACTTCTAGGCAGGTGTGTTAAGGCAAGTTGGAAATAAACAGTGGCCGTCCAGGACCGCGTTTGGACACTCCTGGTCTAGACCAACAGAATGCTGATGGACTAATTGCTTTATGTTTGTTTGTTGGGTAGGTCTGGCCCATCGAAAAAGAGGGAAAATGGGTTTGTTGTTCAGGGACCTGGGCAGAGGCCATTAACCGATGGGTCACTCTTATCATAATATGTGATATATTCGCACCAACAGTGCAAATTTGGCTCGTGTCTGACCTCAGCAGACCGAGTGAAGAAATTACCCTAAAAAGATTTCCAAAGTAGGTAGAGCCCCAAAGAGCACAATCACCTATTTTGCAATCGACTAGGACCCAACAGCAAATTAAAGCAGTCATGAACTCCCAACTTTAAACAAACTTCGTTTTGGCGTATTTTGGAGGATTTGGGGCTTTCAACCTCCAAACATGAGCTTTTTCTATTGATGGCATTACAATTTCTTAGTTTTTTAAAATCATTAAAAGTTGCAAATATATTTTAGTAGATACTTTAGTCACATTAATATTTTTATACATATTTTAAATACAGTTTTACAAAAATATATTAAATATTTTACATAGATAAATCAAAAATGTGAATGGTCTTTTCCCTGTTTGCTACCGTTTCATGAGCAAAGATTTCAAATTATGTACATCCGGAAAGGCCCATGCCAGCAGCAGAGCAAGCAACTGAGATGAATAGGAACGCAAACCTTCATGGTTCCACCACACACTTGAATCAGCGTAACTCGCCATGTAGAAATGAAAACTTAAAGAGAAAGAAAAGCACAGTAAAGAAGCAGAGAGAAAAACACAATTATGTCTCATAAACAGAAACAAATCTTACATTTGCCACATAAAGCACTCTGCCAGAGTAGACACATATGAGTTTTATTCTTCGGCTGCTTAGCAGTGCACCCGCAAGTGTGGATTTACAGATGATGGGAATAGAGAAGTGATTAGCCAAAGCTAGGGTGCATGGAGAAGAGCACCAGGGCTGCTTCCCACACCAGTATAATGAATGACATTTGTGAGCTACAATAAAATAAACAGTGGTGGTGTGTCCTCTGTTCCACCGCTTCTATTTCCAACGTGAACTTGCGAACTTGAAGACAAACAGAGTGGATATCCCACAATAGAGAGGGAATGACTTTTTTCCTTTGGTGGTGAGTTTTCTCAGAGTTCTTGTAACTAATGTGCACTAATGTGCAAAGGGATGTCAATGGCATATTCTATTCACAAAAGAAATGGTGAATATGTCCCACATTTGCAGAATAATTTTAGACAGAAGAAAGACATACAGCAGTACTTGTAGAAGTACACAGTCTGTGCTACTTGATCCGGACAAGAGGGCAATGATGACAGCAGCCAATGCCAGCAGGCAATATTAGAGGAGAAACCTGAATATAAGGTCATAGAGATAATGATTGAACAATAGACAAAGAGAAAAAGATTCTCTGAAGGCCAAATTAGAGAGACTAGGCTTGATGCTAGGCTTTGAAAGTCTAGACCAGAGGTGTCCAATCCCGCTTCTGGAGGGCCACTGTCCTGCAGAGTTCAGCTCCAACCCCAATTAAACTCACCTGAACAGCTAATCAACATCTTACTAAGCATAGAAACTTCTAGGCAGGTGTTTTGAGGCAAGTTGAAGATAAACAGTGGCCCTCCAGGACCGAGTTTGGACAGTCTTGGTCTCTAGACCAACAGAATGCTGATGGATTAATTGCTTCATGTTTGTTTGTTGGGTAGGTCTGGCCCATCGACAAAGAAGGAAAATGGGTTCGTTGTTCAGGGACCTGGGCAGAGGCCAGACACCGATGGGTCACTCTATAACCTCCTATGATGGATTTTTGTCCCAGGCCTTGTGATTAAGCAATACCCAATTTTATGGGACATGAAAACACACACGCACAACCTAGAATAGCTGAACAGCAGAATTGAAAATTAATTGAAATGTATTTTCAAATAGAGTAGGTTTTAATTCCAAATACACGACTGGTCAAAAGTTTGCAACAATTATGATTTTTTAATGTTTTTTAAAGAAGTCTCTTATGCTCACCAAGGATGCAATTATTTGACCAAAAATACAGTAAATTATTTTGTGATAGGATGATAACACCACAGGAATGAGTTACACTTATTCAAATAGAAAAGTTATTTTAAAATAATATAATTACACAATTTTACTATTTTTTACTATATTTTTATCAAATAAAATGCTACACTGATGAGCATAAGACTTCTTTAAAAAACAGTTTTAAAAAATCTTAATTGCTGTAAACTTTTGAATGGTAGTATTATGTGCTCTAGGCCAACAGCGGCCATTCAGCGCTCATGTACCAGCCAAGAACAGCTTTATCTCGGCCAGTCCTTCGGGAATTTTCCACTGGCTCTTATGTAGAAAGCATTTAAACATGAGGTATAATTCATTTTGGATAAATCAAACGGGCAATATTTGGTCATATTCATCTATTACTTGTTCCAGAGTAAAATCGATTTGGCTAAGGGCAATGTTTCATATCTTTATATTTGTATTTAACTGAAATCCTGCACTATAACTTTGTACTTTTGTTCAACTATGACCAAATTTTATTTCCGTTTATTTCCAATTGTACAAACTTCTTATGCTTTTATAATGGTGAATATTGTTTATTCAAAAATTGATCAATAAATATAATATTATATAAATAACATGCAGTATTTGGAGTATTTGGTATTGACAAAGGGTCGTTTGTGATTGTGATTTCGACTTCAGTGAAAGTTAGATACATTATTACACCATTAGATGGCAGAAAAGACTATCTTTATGAGTAAGTCACTAGCAAAGACTTATATTGAAAAGGACTGAAACAATGTTGTAAACAATAAGATGCAACTTACAAATGCATTGACTACTGTAATGGGAAATCCCCTTTACTGTTAAAAGGACAAATACAAATAAATATCTTTCCTCAGCAAACATTCAAACTGATTTTGTGATTATGATGTATATAAGATTGACCTGAAGAATATCAGTTAGATGCAGATCTCTCTCTCATAATACTCTGCCTCTACATAATACAAAAAGCTTCAATGAAGCAACTCAGCATTACGTCATTACTAGTTCTAAAGTGACCTTTTAGAATTAGTAACAGAGGCTTGGGTTCAACTTTCAAACTGTCAACTTGAGATTTGAATCCGTGGCGGAAGGAAGTAATTCTGCACAAAAGTTTTTTTTTTTTTTTTTTAAAGACACTCCATTGTTGTTTCGTATTTGTTTACACACCTGTTTCGTAGAACTGTTGTATAAACGCAATATCACACAAGTAGCCGTGCGATATGTGATATTATATATTACAAATAAATTAAAAAGCACTGCAGTGCAAAATGCTTTGTGTGAGCCAGCCCTGAACATATGCATGTACTGCAATTATGGGTACGTCACTGCATGAGTAACCAATTAACTACTACTGATTAGTGGAAATTATTCCGGATTTACAAGAAACACTCTATATCTTAGAAAAGAACATAATCAAAGAACGTAACGAACATCCACCTCGTTTTACAATGCTTGACAGTGGCTCAGGAAACCGGATCCTCAAATACATCCATATTAATATCGGTTCAGTTAGCCGGCATTGAGGATAATTGGCGTAAGTAGATAAAAGGGCCAGGCTGGCTGCTAACGCCCTCATAACTGCAGATGTTACTGAGCTGATTCAATCAGAGCTCTAACAGATGTTTTCGACTGCCCCCTTTCATTACATCCCAGCGTGTGTGGTGCACAAATCAAAGATTATTCGAGGAATTAGGATATGAAAAGCACGTTAGCTCAATTAAGGAAATTAAATAGTGTACATTAGACGTGGCTTGTTCTAGCAGTGGCACACATTAGGGCAACGAGAGTAGGGAGTAATAGAATCAAGTGAATCGTTCTCTAATTGAAATGCACTTAAAAAGGATCATGCTGACAAATGCGATTGTATCGAGGCAGTAGCGCGCATATACACACACTTAAATGTAAACACACGTAGAGACACACAGCTCCCATCCTCCCCCTCATTAAATCGGATCAAATTGAAATAGCGAGGGTCCTGACAGCAGAGCTGATAGAATCTGCAGGCAACGGCGCGTTCACTGAAACAGGTAATCAATTTAGAGCGAGCTCATCACCACCCTCAGAGGCCCCTTTTAAGAACACTTAAAGATCAGGAGAAATTAAAGGGGGACAGATAAGCAGGAATCATGGCCTTATCATCAGCTACGCTATGGGAGAAAAATTACTTCCTGTGAGGAGCGAAAAAAGAGAGGCCTCTGTGGCCCATAAACACAGGCTTAAAACAAGCGCATGCAGAAAATCAGCAGATGATGCCATGGGATGCACTTTAGACAGTTATGAGATTACTTTTCCAAAATTCATTCTGAAAATTAAAGACGCACAACAGATCAGCAGATGATGCTATGGGATGCACTTTAGACATTTATGAAATTAAATTTCCAAAATTCATTCTGAAAATTAGGGACGCACAACATATCGGTTCCATATTGGTTATTTGTTTTTTTTACATTTATATTACCTCTGCTGAGTGTCATCTAACACTCACTAGAAAATACAAATAACATAACACTGTTAAAGTGATAAATTATAATTCTGTCATCAGTTCTTCCATATCGTTCCAAACCTGTATGATATGACAAACCTGTCTTCTGCGGAACATCAATGATATTTGAAAGAATATTGGTAAACAAACCATTTTGGTGACCACTGTCTTCCATTGAATGAACAGAAAAACAAACACTTATTAAACATGTATGCACATGCACAGAAGACAGGTTTGGAACAACATGAGGGTGAGTAAATGGCAACAATTTTCAGTTTTAGCATTTAAAACCCTTAATTTTAGTGTGGTTTTTTTTTTTTTTTTTTTTGGTTTTTGTTTGTTTTCTTATTTGTTTGTTACTGTTGTAGTCAATTTAAATATTGGTGCATACCAACAGAAATTAAAAGGTGCATTGACATTTCTTGTGCTTCCCTCTGGTTCCCTCCATTTATGAAAAGAACAGTCAAAAAGACAGTGTGTTGATAAATTACCTTGTGGAACAAAGAATCTATTCGATGTTGGGTGCTCTTCCTTGATCTTTTCCACTGCTTCATTCCAGACCTGTGAGTGCAACTCCAAGGAGACTTGAACATCTCAATCAGCTGGATTACACATGATAGATCCTGAGGCTGGCACAGATGGAATTCCAGAGTAAGCCAGAGCACTTCAACGCATGTCATTCACAGCTTGATATTTATTTATTTATGGTTATTATATTTTTCATTACTGCTGTATAAAGGTGATTTTATTTCACAGACAAAAAAACGAAATAAATCTAATTATGGAATGAAATTTTGTAGCACAGTCATATATCCTCAATGTTATCCTCATCAGCTTTAATTGAGGCCTTGCATTAAAAAAAAGCATGGATGCACACCTCTGCTCACCACTAGAGGCGCTCTTCAGCCCACTGACATTTCCTAAAAACAAACACTCACAGCATGTAACTACTACAGGATAAACATCATATATGTATCTCAAACATGAGACTATCATTGTACAGAGTGTTTCTAAACACACATTGGATGTGCAGCAGAAAGCTTTCTATCTGTCTCTCCAAACCCCTCGACTCCAGCGTTGCCTTGTTTTATGCAGTGTATAAGAGTGAGGTTTCCTACCAGATAGATAGTGCATACAAACTGCCTGGGAATACTTCACCCAAAGTGCAGAAACTTCTTTCATTATGCATTAAATATGTTAAGATATTTAAGCACTTTGTAGGCGTTAGCGCTCAACGTCCTGTGGTGTCATTCTGTGGCTATGATGGCAGGGGTTTAGTAATGTCTGCATTAGAGACTTGTCTTCTTAAAGCTACAGAGATGTTAGGGCACATATGCTCTGTATTTTTGTGGGAATTATTGTCTGTGTGTGTGTGTGTGTGTGTGTGTGTGTGTGTGTGTGTGTGTGTGTGTGTGTGTGTGTGTGTGTGTGTGTGTGTGTGTGTGTGTGTGTGTGTGTGTGTGTGTGTGTGTGCGCTTGGGGGTGTGTGTGTGTCTCAACTCTACATATGCCACCCTCTCAGTGAGGAGTATTCTGAACGTAATCCACAGATCAGAGCCAGTGAAGCAAGAGATTTGTGGGATATGTATACACACGACCTGTGGTTAGCTTGTTCCTGAGTGAAAAGAGAAGGCAAAGCCAGGAAAAACTGAGATGAAGATATTAAAGAGGTGTAATGAGTCTGTAAGAGGAAAAGATTCAGATGTTTAGAGAGAGTTTAAACAAATGTACTTAAGTAGCTATGAATAAAACTAAGGATTTCAACATAGCAAAACCATGCATTCAGAACTGAAGCATGAAAAATACCTGTTGATTAAATCAAATATAAATGTAAAAAATTGCCTTAACAGACTTGAATTTACTTTATATACTGTTTAAAAGTTTAGAGTCAGCAAGATTTTTTATTTTTGAAAGAAGTGAATACTCATTCAGCATGAATGCATTAAATTGATGGGTTTTCACATTTATAAGAAATGTTTATTGAGCATCAAATTAGCAAGAATGATTTCTTAAGGATCATGTGACACTGAAGACTGGAGTAATGAAGCTGAAAATACAATTTTGCCATCACATGAATAAATTACATTTTAAAATATATTCTCAAAAAAACCCATTTATTTTAAATTGTAATAATATTTGACAATATTATTGTTTTTACTGTATGTTTGAACAAATAAATGTAGCCTTGGTGAACTTCTTTCAAGAACTTAAAAAAAAAAATCAAATACCACTTTTCATGATTCCAATTAAACTTCCTGTGGGATGTGGCCAATTTAAAGTCATGAAGTGAAAGCGATTCAATTCTTCAATTCTTTATTTTACCCAACCTTAAAGAAGGGGTTGTCTCACATCCTCAAGCAGTCAGAACAGTAAACTGTTCAAAGAAAGAAAACACATATATAATGATCAGATAAATTAGGCCTTTCTGTCTGACTTGTGTGCCTGTGTATGTGTGAACAGACATTGCTTGTGTTCGTTTATTTTCTCTCAGTCTGACTGAAGTAAAACATAGCCTTTAATGTATAATTTTGTGTGAACACGGAGTCTGAATGAGAACACCCACACCTACATGCTCAGCCTCAATTGAAGGTTGCAGGAAACCATGCGGCTGCTTTTAAAGGCAGAGGCGGACTTTTGAAATCAATATTCTCAACTTGTTTTTCTCTCACCAAATTAGAACCACCTTATGCAGAGAGCTCACACCATAAGAGTAAAGAGGGAAAAAAAAAGGGGGGGGGGGGTGACACTGTCCAATAACAAACAAGCACTATCCATTTAATAACGGTTTTATTTTTGCATTTTGACACAATACTACATAAATGATCATTGTAGACAGAAAACAAGATATTACCCAACAAAATTACCAAGAGAATGGAGGCGAAACGTGAAATACATTACAGGCTGTATCTAGACCCAGGGTTTTCAATAATGTATTCCGTATATTCCTCTCTATCACTAACTGAACTTCCTTTGTGTCTGGCTATGCATCTCTCTAAATCCAGCCACAACATGCCCAATTACACACATTTACCAATGTAGAACATGTAATTTACACAACCTTTCCAAACCACCCTAGACAAAAAGACACGCATAGAAATACTGACCATGTACAACTTAAAGCCTCAATTAAAGACATCAATATTGCATCTGCCCTGTTCTTCTGAGCCTCTCCTCCACCCATCCACACCCCACCTCCACCATGGTGCCTGATATATTTAATTGTTGGCCCAAAGCAGTGAGACAGACAGCTCTCTGTTTGCTCAATAATGGATGGCCTCTTCACTAACTAAATATGGAAGTTGGCACCTTTGCACTCAATGCCTGAGTCTTGCCCACGGTGAAATTGAAGGAAACCGGCTCAGCACACTCTCTCACTTCTAGGCAACGGAAGAAAGAAGAGCATTAATTGAAAAGCTCATAAGTGTAGGAGTTTTCCCGTTTCATTAACACTTTTGCCACAAGGGAAAATCAAGGTTGTCTGCAAATGGCCAACGAATTAAAATTCCTCATAAGAAGGAGGATCGAGAAAGGTTGTAATGGCTTTGATTCTGATGCATTTCTTTACATTTATTTCATTACTTATGCCAGAGAGAACAAATTAGTCTTCTGAACCTTAGTTTTTTCATTATTTTTTTTTATTATTTTTATCATGACATATTGGAAAAGCGTTATGCAATTTAACTGCTGAATGATTCTAATTTAGAAACCGTCTCTATCTCAACACCTTCAAACCAACCCAATTTGTCTTTTTTAATTTTTATTTTTTCATGTTTTCTTTAGCTTTGCCAAGTTTACACACAAATGCAAAAGGGCTAGTTTCTAGAGTATTGGAATTATAATCGACAGATTTTCTTTCAGCATCCCAAAGAGATCATCTTCTGTCATTTCTTATCTGCATAACATTATTTAAAATTTAATGTGATTGCATTAGGCTATAGGCTCCCTTCCTCCACCTTCCCCTACTCAACCACATCTACCTTCATGAGTGGGACAAATCAACCCACCCTTTTTATTCCACATTTAATTTCTTCCAATCCAATTTTCTCTCATAACCCTCTTCCCTATCTCTAAACTCACTCCACACCCCGAATTGCACCACCTTTAAAAACCCAAGCCAGCAAATACACTTTTTCAACACCATATTCATTACAGTGAATAATATAGCCCTTCTATAGCAATGTCACAATTTTTTGTCTACACCTCATTTTTCTCACCATAATGGAGAAAATATTAGATCAACATAAGTTACAACCAAATCTTTTTTCTTCTTAGACATGTTCTTCATAGGTAATGATCATCCAGAGTTTCTACCTTCCACTTCTCTGGAGCATCAGGTACCCTTTGTGTATGTAGATACTGTATGAACAAAATATATATAGAGCAATATATCGGTGTCCTTCTCCGGCGATAGGAGAATCGATGCGCTTGGGCCAAATATAAAATATATAGATTTCCCTGCTCCCAGCGTCACTACTTCATGGCTCCTTAAGGAGGCCCTCAACACATGAATGAGGGAAACGTGAACATAAGTTAACTAGCCTAAGAAAAAGAGGTTTTTAACGGGATGGCGGACAGCAGTGTGAGTAAAATAATAGACACCCCATCCATGTTTAAGTCCAAAGTCTAAACCCACTTCGGCTTTGATGCCTTTGACAAACAAAATCCACAAACAGTAGGCTACGCGACAAGAACAGCCTGGTAAAAGTAAAGTGCACGGGTAATACCACAAACATGCAAAGCCACTTGCAACGCCATCACCCTGATCTCATTGAAAATGTTTAATTTACTTAAAATGTTCAATTTAATTTACAGACTGAAAAACTTTTTGGGCTGTTTTCTAACAGTTTGGATTTGAATAAAGAGAGAAAACCTGCACTTAACCTTTTCACAGGCATTTTGTTTTCATAGTTAGACAGATATCGTGATATATCATTATAGGAGTGTCTATCATATTGATTAACCGCAGAATTGCTGTATCGTGATGATATCGGTATCATGAGCCATGTATAGTGTATCGTAGCTTGAGGTACCCTGTGATTCCCACCCCTAGTATGAACCTCATAGAGCAGCTGCCAAATCTCATCCAGGGCCTAGTGCATCATGATACACAACATGGTTTTCAGAAGTCGTTTCCTTCAGAAGGCTACACCTCAAAACATTTCCAAAGAACTGTTTCTGCTCTTCAGCTGGGTGTGCACCCCATGGAGTCGGATGCCCCAGGACAAAGTGTAAGCAGCCTGTTTACAACTGATATTAACATCCATCTCAGGCGACCTAATCATAGGCAGCAATAAAGACAAGTTTAAATGAGTCTGGTGCGTCTTGTGATTCAGTTAATCAAACTATTTTTGGTGGTTGTCAAATTGCTACATTGCTGGATCTCAGACAACAAAGAAGGACCAACCGCTCACTTAACTTGCCAAAATATGAGTTTTAAAGTTTGCCGCATCCCTCAGCACTCTTTTGGACACTGACAGCTTGTCTGTGGTGTGATGCTAGATAAACCTCAGGAACAGAGGTATGCATCTTTACTCCTTCATACATTTTGATACAAGTTTCCCTCCATCATAGTTTCTACAACCACCCATGCGGTCTAACAACAAACCATACATTACAGTCAAGAGAGAGCTTTTACTAAATATTCACTAAAAACTGACAGGCGGTAACAAATATGAATTAAGATCAAACATAAATTTGTCTGATATTTTCTCTTAATGACAAACTGGCATGAAGCTAATCAGGACAGGACATGAATTTAAACCATTCTTAGCATGGTGAATATCAATAACGTGACCCCCCGGACACGACCGTCCCCACCACTTTCTAGAACAAAGTCATTTTTGTTTACATCTCACTCTTCTTGCATGGCATTTGAAATGTAACAAAGCACTGTGCGTTCTGTGGGCCAAGACTCGTACCCTGAGGAACGAGCCCTGGATATCGTTCCATTTGTCTGATAGGAGCGTGTCCTACTTAAGACCTGCAATGGGACTCAATTAGTCTGGAACAGAGAAGGGCTGATAATTAATTTATTAATAATTACAATTGGAGCAGGATGTTGTGATGAGAGAGCTGCTTTGTATGGGCTGGACTGACAGCGACAGAGATGAAAAGAACAAAGACACAGAGGAGACCAGAGAGAGGGAAGGAGACTCTGAAATCTGGAAGGACAGCGAATTGTCCATTTCTTATTGGCCAATTATATATGCATCATAGTTCAGAAAATTGTACACACATGAATATGCATGCATATTGTATAACAACATACATTTCAGGGTAAACGTGAATGTAGACCACTAAACGCACATTATTCTATACACTATATCAACTCAAAGGTCACTACAGCAAACTACAGGACATGTTTTCTTGACTTATCGCTCTCATTGAATTTCGCTCTCAATTTCTCTTCTACACATACGCAATCTTGCACTTTCTGCAGAAGCAGCATCAACATCACATTAAAAATAAATTCATTCAAAGTCAATTTGCAGAATGTTTGGCGAAGCGGGCAACAATGCCGGATCAGTTCTGGGAATAATGTACACCCCCCACCCTCCCGAAGGCATTTCTTTTCTCTATCTCGTCTCTGTGATTAAAAATATAATGATGAATGCATTTTTTTTTTCAGATGAATAACTTAAAGGAGTTGGCAGCAGATGAAATGAACAGCTGCATTTTTGTGTTGACGACATTTTGTGGTGAGCCGTATCACTCTCATGCTCAGTTAAACGTTCATGTGTTTTTTAGGTGTTTGCAGACAGGAGCCAGTGGGCGATTATCACTGTATGTGTTTGATCTCAAGGTTCTATTTCATCATGGCTGCCAAGTGTTGAAATGTCAACTTTTAATCAACACCAGTCACGTTGAGAAATCTGTCTTTATGACTACATACACGCTTAGATCACTTTAGATCTCACATGTAGATAACTTCAATATATTCTTGGCTGACTCATAACTTTTGTTTTAATTTGCTATACTTGCTGTAGGTTTTTTCAAAGCTGAGGAGATCAGTAAGTCTCTCTGGAAAAACTTGGGATGTCTCACATGCCATGACAATGTCTTATTCTTTCACTTAAAATAAAATTAAATTAAATGTCTTAAAATTAAATAAAATAAGTTAAATAAAATAAAATGCAACAAATAAAAAATAGGAAGATAAACAATATTTTATGAAACACTTATATCACTGCAAAAAGACCTAAGACCTAAATTAAGGGATTAAAAAAAAACTCTTTGTTAAATGGATCAGACTAAGCAACCAAACAATGTGTGAAAACAGCCATAGAGCATCCATATGAGAGTGCCTCTCATAAAAAGCAAAAAGCCGATCCAGCTGGAAGTGAATCTCGGTTACTGTCTAGTTCATAGGTTGCACCGACTTGGGCTTACAGTATTGCTCTTTGTATATAGATTTGGCAAAGGCTGAGATTATTTTATGCGTAAAAACATGTTATTAAATGTTGTCTTTTGTTGGACAAGAGGTTCATAAATGCTTCTCATGTTTGGAAAGATGTTTGACGCGAGTTGCTTTTTCAAATGCACTTTAAAATTGACTCAAACTTACAGTGTTTTCAGATGGAGCAGCGTTTACAGAGTCGCACATCAATGACAAGCTGCGCATAAAAAACAAAAAACAATAATCGCAGCCTTTGCGATTTCGAAATCGCGATAAGCCAACTCGATTTAAGTGCGGTTTCATGTAAATTGCGATTAATTGTGCAGCCCTAATACAGATGCATTATTAGATGTTTAGTCCAACACAATGAACCCTCCACTGAATCATCAATCCGAATCTATAGTATAAACAAGTATAGACAAACACATCAGGTGCCATCATTCTACAAAGTTTGCCTCAGTCAGACAGAAGCTTCAGCCTTAAAGTGCCACTATTATTGCTATTTTAAAGGTTCCTAATTTTGTTTTGGAGGTCTCCTACAACAGGCTTACATGCAAAGGCAAAAAAACAAACAAAAAAACACTTTCATTTTCTCATACATTGCACATCAACACATTTTTCAATGATTCTCAAACGGCTCATCAGATGCATCAGTTTTTCTAAATCCCTCCTTTCCGCGAGCCTATTCTGCTCTGATTGGCTAGATGGCCCAGTCTGTTATGATTGGTCAACCGCTTACAGCACTCATCAGAAGCTAAATGCCCATTACCATAACTGAACGTCAGCTCAGGAGGCTTCCTAAAGCTCAGCGATTGTACACACTGTAAAGACAGTAACAATGGTGTCGATTTTACCATATCAATCCGAGCGCGAGTCCGATGATGAAATATTGGAAGAACTAATTATTCAATCCGAACCTCCATCGCAACGATGACTTGAGCAGGACGTTTCTCAGTGATACACTGCTCAGTTTGAGGTACATTATGAGATGTTGCAACTGTAATTCCTCACCATTAGCATTAACAAGACTATGTCCATCAACAAACCCATGTTTCTAATTTATTGTGGTGCACATGCGGGAACTGTATCAATAACGGTGCATACATTAGCCGAGCACTAACAAGAATGAGTGATGTAACAAAGTTTGCAAAACAAATCTTGCTCCATCCTTTATCTTTACTCAAAGTAGTAAGAACGACAGACTATCTGCATTAATAGACACAGTTTTAGGTATTAGTGGGCCCACAGCTGATTTGCAGAACTATTTCAGTTAGACAGTAATAACGCGAGTTAGCCAAAAACGTACACAATATAAAAAACAAAACTACATATTTTGAACACACAATAGAAAATATTTACATCAATAATTATTCTTACTCACTAGGTATTGACACAAATTTCACAATTCGATTTGATTTCGATTCCGATTCGATTCAATATTGATTATTTTGGAAACAATACATGGCAAATTTTCTCAGGGAAAACAAATATCCTAACTAATGCTGTAAACTATGGGAGTCAGTTGTAGCCTACTAGGCTTCATTAGCCTACTATTATTGAAGGTAAAAATGAACTGATTCGTATACTAACACTTAAATTACACTTTTATTTATTTTTATAATAATAAAGTTATATGATATATAAACATTTAAATGGTAGCTGTTATAAAAACTTGCCAGATTTATTCAAACATGCATTAAATATTGAAGAACATTAAAAATTATAATATGTATATGGTGCATATATTAAGCAAAATGCTCCTCTCTAGAGTTAATTTTTATAGCTGACTAACGAGTTTATGGTCACTGGATATGTTTTTTCAGAGGTAAATGTGACCTTACATGACATTGTCTACAAGCTGTTTTACTGATGTCTTTCCACGGTTGAAACACTGATTGAGTGATTCCATGTGACATGATACGGATTTCGATAAATTGTGCTCTCTTTTAACACACTTTCAGATGCTCATTCATGTTTATTTTTTCCGTTGTAACTGGTATTATTAAGGCGGAAGAGAAGATCATGTGCACTGCTGCTTCTCTTGCGCTGAGCTGCTCCAGATCAAGCGATCTCACGCCAGAGCGCCAAAACAGTATTTATGTTTTTGAATTTTGTAAGAAAATGGACGAATTTGAAATATGAGACTTTGTTTCATATCAATAGTAACAAAGAATAAATATTATTGTGATTTATTGGATGAGATGCGCGCTACAATGTCCCATTCATTCATCAACTGAAAACAGGATGACTAGCCTTCTTGGGATTTAAGAATCGATTTCAGTTTGTAAAAATGAGAATCGATTAAAATCGAGAAATCTATATTTTTTACCCAGCCCTAATACTCTCAGGTTGTGATTCTGAGGAGTTTCAAATAAACTGGGTACTTACCCATCTTTAAAGAGCAAGCGTTTTGCGAATCCCGTGTTGAACTCCGAGATTTGAGAAGCAGTCCTCAGTAAAATGACGTGCTTGAGGGCAGGTCAAGTTGTTCGCGGGCAGACAACGTAGGCGGGAATTATGCAAATATCTTAACTAGTGACGTGGAAACATGGCGTAGTGGGATTCGAATTACAGACGACTCGTGTAGGCGGTTCAGAGTCGATTCTTTTGGGAGACAATAACTTTATTTATTGTGCACTTTCGACATTACAACTTTGAAGAATGTTTACCTTCACAAACATCTATATTACACACTGCATGAAAGGGGATATTCGAAAAACTATAATAGGGGCACTTTAAAGAAACTGTAGTACTATGCCTTGTTATTAGCTGCACCAAATCATCTGAAGCTGCACATTTCCATTCTGGTTGAGGCACCAGGGGAGGATTTGATTCCAAGAGCCCAGAGAGAGCCTCCTTCCCTTTAGAACAGCCCTCGCTCACTCTCTCAACTGCCCCCCTATAGACTTAAAGCACACACACAGACCTGCTCTCCTCCTCTTTCCCCCCTCTCCTCCTCCAACTTCTTTCCTCACAAGTTTGCTTCAGAAGGTTAGCCCCTCATGCCAAGCTTTGATGCCAAAATAGTCGTGGAAGTTCCTGTTTTAAGAGGTGCCTTGGTGAGGCTTGATCCCTGAGAGGGAAATAAGAAAAGAGTGAAAGAGAGATAGACATATTGAGAGATGTGAAGAGAGAAGAGAAAATTAGTTTTATTGAAACCCATGTGGCCAAGGATGAGGAACTTATAGAACTCAGTATACAGAACTAACTATGTTGTCCAATGATTTTGGCAGACAAGAAATAGAAATAGAGAAATCTGTCCACTAGAAATCAATTATCAAAGATTACAAGAGGCTAAATTACTTTTAATATGATAAAATATGGCAATGACATATCAATAAACAAAATAAAACTATATGGGTTTTTTCAACTTTAGCCACATTTGCATCTTAGGGGTTGATTTTTATTAAAGGGGTGGTTGATTATGATTTCATTTTTCTAACTTTAGTTAGTGTGTAATGTTGCTGTTTGAGCATAAACAACATCTGCAAAGTTACAACGCTCAAAGTTCAAAGCAAAGGGAGATATTTTCTTTTAAAGAAATTGCATTCTACGGACTACAACAAACGGCTGGTAGGGACTACACGACATTCCTCCCGGGTTAGTGACATCACCAACCCTTGAATTTACATAAACCCCGCCCCCGGGAAGGCAGTTTATAGATTATCTTGACAGAATATGTTAATCAATGACTAGAAAATAACTACACATAAGCTTCATAAATTCACCAACTAAACATTCAGAAATGTCCTGTTGCTTCTACATGTTGTCACTTCTTCTTGAGTTTCTCCATCGTTGTCTGACTCCGGTTTGAACATAAAATTGTTTGAAATTTCCAGTGCATTCTGTGTGAGGTAAAAGGACACAAGCTCTTGAAGCTCCGCCCTCTGTGCCGGGAGCAGCAGCTCATTTGCATTTAAAGGAACAGCCACAAAAACGGTGCGTTTTTGCTCACCCTCAAAAAGTAACAATTTTAACATGCTATATAAAAATATCTGTGGGGTATTTTGAGCTAAAACTTCACATACACACTCTGGGGACATCAAAGACTTATTTTACATCTTGTGAAAAGGGCATTATACCACCCCTTTAAAACATTTCAAATGTTTATTTTGGTTTTTATGAAGATGACTAAATCAACTGAAACTTTAACCATATCTTATACTTTTCAAATGCCTTTATGTTTAGATTTTATTTTGCTACCTTTGTTAGAGACACATTACATTCACTCTCAAAGTAAATCATACCAATATGAATTATATGAATTATAACATGTTTAAAACTTGCTTGCTAATCTAAACAAAAAGTAAAAAAAAAAAAAAAAAAAAAAAATTCTGTAAAGGATTTATCATTATATGAAAGATTGCAGCTGTCCATTGTGGTGCCTCTGTGGTGGCATAATTTCTACCACAAATGAAGAATTTTATAAAATGTAAAAGTCTGGATGTATATGCTCGACACTGTTAGTGGAAAAACTAAATTGTAAGAGTATGTAACAGTAAAAACTTGAAAATATTTTGATTGATCAGTGTTACTAATATTTGGATCAACCCTGACAACAACAGTTCCAAATCCCAGAAGTCACCAGTCATTCTAATCAGCATCTCGGACAACAACATATAGGGGGGCCACAAATGCAGCATGTAACATATTATTCAATGTACACCAGAGTAAAAGTGAAAAAAAAAAAAAAAAAACAGAATCAATACATCCCATAGAGGTCGCAAAGAGACAAACACAGAGAGAGAGTGAGAGGAGTATGCACTAGCCGTGTAGCTTCCAGATGAAAGCTCTTGCACCTGTCAAACAAACTGCTGGAACTGTGATAAATTAAAGATCAAATGCAATGTTGAAATGTACAGTGGTGCGGCAGAATCCTGTAACCACTAGACCCTCAGCTTTAGAGAGAGAGAGAGAGAGAGAGAGAGAGAGAGAGAGAGAGAGAGAGAGAGAGAGAGAGAGAGAGAGAGAGAGAGAGGAGAAGAAAACAAGAGAAGAAAAAGAAGAAATACGACTAACATCAAAACATCCCACTGCTGTGAGTGGAGTTTCCTGTGACTTCAAAGGAAGAGGCGGGACTTGAGTCTCTCCATGGGGACAGTGGCACAGGCAGAAGAACTCTCGACTGCACAGCCAATCAGAGCACGGCCTCACTGGGGACCTGGCGACAGTCTGTGTTTGAAGTTTCCAGTCACACCAGTACAACTAGTACTACCAGAATTGCCAACGCTGGGACCAGCGAGGTTGGGACAGGAAAATGTCAGACTCAGCTTGGAGATTTAAGGAGTAAGAACAGTCTGATCAGACCATGCTGCTTTATGCTGCTGTCTACCAGTGACATAAGTTATTCATGAAGAATGTGTATGGGTGAGAGTGAGCGAGCGAGCGAACAGGACTTTTTTTTTTTGAGCACCCTATTATGTAGCATCACATTCCAAGCCTGTTTCGCAACCCGTGCAAAAATGCATCTACTTTTTCCATTTGTAAACAACGTTCAGATGCGTGTGCGCATCCGTTTTTTCTGCGTCCGTTTGAGAGAGCAAGCAGCTTTTTCTCATGCTGATGTTGTCACTTTCATTCTGGCACATCTCCATGTCAGCCGTGTATTGCTTAACGTCCTGGTGCAACACCTCTGCTAATCCACTATGCTGTTCGCCTGCTAATGATCAGCCTGCCTCCAAAAACCCAACTTTCCTTTGAAAGAACAGAGGGAAATGAAAATCACTGGGTCTGAATTATGGATCCAATGACAAGCCTGCCTTTGAGGATCACTCCTCTCGCTCCGTTAAACAAAGTTACTAAGGCTCCGTCTGCTAGTCTATTCCGTAAGAGAGAGAGGGAGAGAGGGGCTGGTAAAGAGAAAGAAGAAACAGAGGAAGAGGAAAAAAGTGACGATAACACACAGTTTCATAAAACTGACAAGGGACTCAATTAAAGCAAGCTGATAGAGGGGGAGTGATATTTTATTAAGCGGTTCGGTGCCATTTGACAGGAACATCAAGCGACACATCTACCCGATTCGAGTCGGAGCGGCGTAAGGGGAGAGGGGGGCTGGTGGAGGGCGCTGGGGGTGTAAATAGGGGACATATGTTGCCACTTTCAGAAAACATCAGTCAAAAATTCACTTCATCAGGTCCACTGAAAAATTAAGAGGCTTCATATTAGGATGCTTTTACTGTTTTATATGCAGCAAGCAATCTCAAGGGTGCAGCAGGTCCTGTTTGTTCTCCCCGCTCATTATCAGAGCTTTATCTGATTCCGTAAGAAGTGTGCTTCTAATAAAGCTCGGTGCAACACTTCCCAATGCCTTAATACTTCATTAGCCAACAACACTGTAAAAATTACAGTGCAGACAAAAAAATACACATGCACATACAGTATGCTATACCAAACTTGTCTGATAACTTCCTCGAAAACCACAGAAGACTTGCCACATATTCCAGCTTTCGCTCACTGAGCTATTCCGTGCCCAGTATGTGGATAAAGACATGCATGACTTTGAATTAGGCTCACATCTGGAAGAGGAGCAAAGGAAGAGGAGCAGGAATCTCTTAAAAATTCTGGACAAGTATTCCCGGAAGAGAAACGAGCTGGAGGAGCTCTGAACATTCTGCCTGTCTACTGCACAGACACAGATCCAAACTCTTCTGAGGGGAGAGAATCCAAGGACTCGGGCCCTTGCTCTCTGAGAGAGTGTGTGTGTGTTTGCTGTCTCAGCATTAGCCTTGCTAGAATCTGAAGATCTGGGACACAGAGAGTGTGAGAAATGATATGCAGCGCCACAGAGTATGTGTGTGTGTGTGTGTTTGTGAGTGAGTGAGTGAGAATGTGTGCTCCGAATCCAGTGTCACACACACAAGAACACTACCCCTAGGCCTGCTGTACCCTTAGAGGATCCACACCACAGAGTAAAGGCTCTACCTGAGAGAACATATGTTTGCATCTCTGGTAAAACAAACTTGAAGTAAGACCGAACATCTCACAAGAGAATTAGCTTTTACTTTCAGTAGAAATATAGTAGCTCTTTCTAAATATGACAGTTGTCATAAGCAGAAACTCACACATGTCCAGTCTATTATTTTCAATCTACTGGAAAGAAACAAAGAATGGAAAAACTCGCCAACATGCCTTTTGAAGCATCCGACTGCAGTCTGAGGCCTATGGGGGTGAGCGCTTTTTGCCTGGACATACTTCTCTAAAATTAAGTTTGAAATTTCTGAGCAAAAGCAAAAGAGAGCAGCTTGCATGTCTGTGCTATAGTGAGTCATGTATGAAAACATGTTCCTCCATGGAGAACACAGACCCAACCTCACCATACAGAATCTCTTTCATCTGGAACAAAAGCCCAGGAACTGGACACAATAGACCCACTTCAAAAAGAATCCAGACATCGTCTACGCGAGCAGAGAAACAAGAAACAATCAGTGTTGTTGACTTGTTCTAGCGTGATGGCAACATGCTCCATGCATCCACTCTAGTTTATGAGCTGAAAACAGGTAAAAAAAAAATATATATACAAAATTTATCTTCAATGCCTCTGTTTACATATAAAGTCAAAATAGCAGCTGCTTTTTTGCTCTAAAGGTCATTAAATATGACATTTGATTACTCCCTACAGTTTTGTCAGAAGTCTTCTGAATGGTGTTAAATTCTATACTGTTTTTTTTTTTTTTTTACTAATAACTTTAATGTGTTATTAGTGAAATTCTTCCACACTCAGATACTTCTGCATCTTCTATAAAGCAATTGTTCTAGGTTCAACAAACAGCATATAACAAGAATATTTAACAAAACATATCCAAGCCATTTTGTAGAGTAATAATGGATAGTTGACTAAAATAAAAAAAATAAAAAAAATTCATACCGCATCCAAGTAGCACTGCGACTTCAAAAGTTCAAAGTGGCACCAGACCGGATTTCATATATATATATATATATATACATATATAGAATTGTGAACTCTGCGCATGCATTTACATGAGGTGCTTCTGATGAAAAAAAAGTGTTTTTCTCAAGATCAAAAAGTAGAACACACAAAAAAAGTTGCACATTTCCTCTAATTCAGTATATCATTCTTTTTATGCTTTCTTTCCATCTCTCTCTCTCTTTATTTGAAAACGGATGTGTTTGACTGATGGATCTGTCATCATTCCTGCAACTCAAATTAGAGTGTGTGCTGTGGATGTCTTTTCTTTCATCAGTGAGCTGGCCTGTGGGTTTGAAGTGAGCGTTTCTGAGCCTTCTCCTGGACTCCCCGTGAACTTGATTAGCTGTTTGGGAAAGTGACGTTTGGACTGAGCAGCTCAACATGGATAGAGTGAACTCAGTGGGAGAGCTGTCATTCAAGTGTGCTTGAATTCCTCTATTGGATAACACTCCGATAATACAAACCCTTGTTTCCATTTCCATTTGGAATTCTCTGTCATCTGCGTGAGTGAAACTGTTTGACAGTTACCAGTAAATCTTTGAATTAGAGAGCTGTTTTTGTTTATTACACCACTTGATCAAATGTGAATTGAAAATGTGACAGCACTAAGAATGAAACTTGGATCTTAGATGTACCAACAGAAAAAAAAAACTTTAATGTTGGTCATGGCTTTTAAAAATCATTTTAGAAAAGTGTGCTCTGAAGTACAAAACGGTTTTATCTATGATATGCACTTTGTTTGGGTTACAGGAATCCATAAAACACTGTTTAAATATTAATCATGCGAATGAAATTTCTCTTTTTCTATCCCAGTGTTTATCTTATTTTGCATGATTCCTCCCTCTCTCTCTCTCTCTCTCTCATGCCTTTTTCAATATACCTCTAATCATATGACATTGATTTATTAATGAAAGAGTGAGTGGTGCAGAAGAAAAGAAAATGCATGAGACAGGGAGAAGAAAGAAAAATTGAGATTGTCCTAATGAGTAAAAAAAAAAAAAAAAAAAAGTTTATTGGCAATGATGCTACTGAACTTAGAAAGATAAAAACAAATTGGGATCTATGGTTCCATAGAACCTTTACATCGCACAAAATAGTGGGAAAAAGTTTTTTTCAGATTACAGAAATATTGTTCTTTTAGTAATTGTTCCATGAAAGGTTCTTTGGGGAACCCAAAATGGTTCTTTGTTTAATTTATATATATTAGGCTACTTATATGTATACTTTACACTCAGCATGTGTTGCACCTATGCCACAAAGTCACTGAACAAATGAATATTAGACATTTTAAAATACTCAGCTGGCACGATAATCGATTTTCTGTGTGTATGTAACTACAAGACCAGTGTGTTCCAGTGTGAATTCAAATTCACTCATTACAGAACTGGATAGAGACATTTTGAGAAGTGACTTAATATAGAAAATCGTTTGCAGACGAGGTCACGTGGGCTACCAGTGTTAATTGGATACATGCATATTTGTGGAAGCAAATTTAAAAGGCCCTTTAATTGATACATTCATAGAAGCTGTCTTTATATGGAGAGACAGGAGCAGCTCTGTCCTCAGCTCTCCGGAATTCACATCACACAGATGTTAGCTCGGGAACTGGTTTAGCCAAAGGTTAACAGTCAAAGCACAAAACACACACAGAGAGATTGAAAATGGGTGAAGTGCAGGCATCCAAACCAAAGAGGGACACATTAGCTGAACCACAAACATAGGCATCTTCTGCCAAGAACATAGTCATATTTGCTCTTCTGCCACAGGCCCGTGTTCCATATTTAGGTTATAGTCATAATTTGTAAGTTCTTACTGTTAATTTAACATCTAAGGGCCTAAGACATGAATTGGCATAGTTACTCTAATCCAGCATTACATATGGAAAGACATCAGCCAATGTAATAGCATTTCATCCATCCATAAGCAGACTGTCCCTGACACAGTGGTTGCCTGCTGTGTAGTACATCAGGTATCAATGGGATTGAAAGATTTGCTGCAGTAAAATTGGGACACAGATGCCCCGACATTCTCTACGGAGTCTTTGACAGCCACGTTCTACCGTAAGACCAGAGGCAGCCACAGAAATCACTGGCGAACAAGAGGAACGATGACAAGCCTGTGATACACACTTCCACTCTCGCACTGCATACTTTGATTTCCTGCCCCATGGTGATAGTAGGGATTTTACAATATATGCATTCTTACACACTTTTTCTATCCCCATCCTTCAACCAGACTCCGTTCCTCATTGTTACAGGCTAAGTTATGTATGACAAACGCCTTGGGCAGAATCACCATCAAAGCGTCAGATGGGGGGGAATTTCAGCATCTCTAAGCTTCTTACAGATGACACATGTCACGTTTTGAAGTGCGCGGGGGATGAAAGTAGCAAGGAAGTGACGGATTTCGGCACGGACAGTTTTCTCGCGTGTCACAGCCGTCACCAGTAGAATCGGCGATGGAACCGGACTGGCAGGTCGGGGACTCGCCGGCCGTCTGGGCAGCTGTCTGTGGGACGGGATCTCTGGGGCCTGAGTGTCAGACGTACGTCTGGTTCACCTGTTCTGCCCGCTGTGCAACCCCCGTAATGACATGCTGTTACTGATCTGAGCACCAACATGAACACTTTGGCTTCTGCAGCATGGGTGACACCTGGTCATTTCAAATGAAAAGTCACACTCAGCTTTTTTCCTACATACTATGGCTGTTTTCTTAAAAGGATTGTCCAGGTTTGAGACAAGTTGAGCTCAATTGAGAGCATTTGTGGAATAATGTTGATTACAAAAAATTTTTTATATAGATTTAATTTTATTTAGATTTTAAGTCCCTCCTTTTTTAACAAAATGCAAAAATCAAGGTTATGGTGAGGCACTTGCAATGGAAGTAAATAGGGCCAATGTATGGGGAATTTAAAAGCAGAAATGTGATGCTTATGATCTTATAATTATTATTATTATTTTTATTTTTTTTAAATATTTTTCTGTTGTCATGTAATGTTGTCATGGCAACAAAGTCATACAATTGGATATAATTATAGACAGAAGAGTGATTTTTACACTCTAAAATCATATTAGCACACATGTGGTTTACGTGTTGCAGCTCTACTATTGAAACGTTTATGGTTTGTATTTATTTTCACTTATGGTTTGGACCCATTCATTTAATTTGTAAGTGCCTCACTGTAACCCAGGATTTTGCTTTCTTTTTTTTTTTTTTTTTTTAAGAAAAGGAGGTACGAGTCTGAATTAATTTTTGCAAAAATTAACATTGTAACAAGAGTGGTCGTTTGAGCTTAACTTGTATTGAACCCGAAATATATATATATTTTTTTTATTTCTTATAATTTAAAATTGACTTGTCTTTATTTACATTTTTTAAACAGTAAAAGTGTTTTTATGATGTATGTATTAAAATAATTAAAATGGGAAAAAATCATCCAACACTGAAAAAGTTTAGCCCAACACTGCTCCCTGAGAACATTCCTCTTGGGATTGAACGCACTGCATTGCGAATTTCATCATTTGAAAAGTTTTGTGTATAAACAAGAGTTTTTTTTTTTTTTTTTTTTAAAGTGAGGAGACAGGATCTGGAGCCAATGCATGCTTAATGCAGCTCCATCTTCTCTCCTTTAAAATACAGCAATGTTAAGTCTTGCTCTGCACGGCTATACATGTGTCTGTACAAGCCAAAGCCTGGTATCAAAAAAGAAAAAAAGAAAAGTTGATTCATAGCAGAACTTCTACCTGTTAGGGCTGTGCGGCGTCTCGTAAACAACTTACAGAATCACAACTTTAAAAAGTGGCCATGCCTTTCGACAGCAACAAACTCTGAAGTGTTTTTTTTTTTTTTCGCCGGTGTCTTCTCTCCTCTTCTCTGTCTATGTCTTTATTGTTGCTTGATATGTCACCACTGTCTACACTCTCTTGCTTCACATGCTTTCCTTTAGATTTTCTCTGCCATAAATTATTCACCATCCTGTGTCTTTTCTCACTACCTGCACCTCCATTGTCTAGGTACCCATCTAGGCTTCTGAAAGGCCTTTTGCTTTGAGACAGAGTTTGTGAAAAGGAAAGTTAGAGCAGCGATGACAACCACCTTCTAAGCAGCAGTACTTGCAAAAGATATCCTGCACTACCTTGCACATCCAAGCCGAGTCTGGGAAAGATAAATAAATAAATAAATAAATATATAAAGCGGATGTATTATTTAAGATTACTATCCAAATACGGCCTTAAATAAAAATTCCACAACAACACAGCATACAAATTAAGCACGGAGAATCTGGCGTTTTTATTTCGGGTTGCGTTCGTCACATTCGTAGCGCTAATATAAATAAGGTGACAAGCAAGCTACAGAGCATTGTGTGTTTCACAAGATTCCCCCCAGTGAGGGAGACAGAGGGTGTCTATGTAAATCGCCATATGAAACTGCATATGATTACTGTCCAGACACTGGAGAGGTGACCTGATCCCAATTAATCACAGGAACCCAGAGAGAACTGTCAAGTCTCATCTTCATCTCCCTGTCACAGTTCCATTCGATCTCTCTCTCTCTCATCCTCCCCTCCCTGCCTTCACGCTCACCTTTATGAAAACCCTCTGTTTGACAGATTGCCGGGTACTAGACCTCCCTTCCCCCTCCTTTTCCCTTATCGAGCAGTGACAGCGGGGGTTAGGGTGGTAGGCATCCCTGGGAGGGTCTGGAACAATGCTGGAGCCCATACTCACACCCACATTCCCCTTCAAAGACCTCTCTCTCTCTCTCTCCTCAGCACATCGGCGGCCATGCTGAGGAGCCAGTGAACTAACACAGAGATGAGATCAAGTGAGAGCTTTCAAGAGAAGCTTCTTATTTATTCTGTCTGTGTCGCAGTGATTCTTCCTCCCCTCTTTTCCACCACTCAGATCCTCATGCGATAAAGGAAGACAAGCCAAAGTACTGAAGCTCTCGCACTTCCTCTCCCAGCTTCCCTTTATCTGATACCACCCTACCCATATCTCTGTCTTGCTTGCTGTCCCTTTTTTGGTGCATTTTCTTTCTCTTTTCCTCTCACTTTCTATCTATTAGGTTTCAGAGTTATTACTCCTAATAAGAACAGAACTTCTGCTACACGTTATTTTGACAGCTTGTGAGTCGTAATGAAGGACAGTGCAAAATAATACGAAAAAAAAAAAAAAACAAGAATCATTCACATGAACCTGGAAAAATGCATAAAATAATCCATAAAAAATATGGCAAAAAAATAATATTATATAGAACCTAAGATGTGACATTGCAGTGACATGACCCAAAACATCAGGGAAAAACAAATCATCTCTGTTGGGGTGAAGTTAAGGCCTACGTCAGAGGAGGATGATATGATCCTCAGACATCACTGCACTGACCAGCCTTGCTGTCGGAAGCATTAACATGGATAGCAGATGAAAAGAACCATTGATCCAATGCTGTGAGGAGCCAAAAAACTGACTGCTGTAGGCTGGGCAAAAGTGGACTGTGTGCACCACCGAAGTATAGGCTGCAGAGAAGTGGTTGTTCAGTTCTTTTCCACATGGCCTACAACCTATTGGGAAGCAAAAGGGGAATGAAAAGACAATCAGAATTACATCAGAGGCTGTTGAATGAGGATGTATGAGGCTGTGAATCAGAAGTAAATCATTCTTTGAAAAAGCTTCTTGGAAACTGACTTAGTGGGTCACTTGAGTAAGGGTGTGTGATGCTGGATGTCAAAGCAGCTAATGACCCCAGGCTACATCACTAATTATATTAGATTTATAAGATTTAACCACAAAAAAAGGCACTTGCTATAATTTATATTTAATGCTTTTCTGCATTTTCACTATAAACCCTAGGGGGTGCTAGGTAGTCTGAGGAAAATTTGAGTGTAAAGAAACATATTCTATACCATTTTATTGTGTTAAGTTGAATATCAATTAAATGTTTAACACAATATGTTTGTGTTAAATTTGAATGAAAAAGTTTGTATTAAAAACTAACATGAGCAGTTTTGAAACATTTATTTTCAGACAATATTTTAATAATTTGCTTTGCCTTTAAAACAGTGACAACAGCCATGTATTTGAAGGAATGTGAAAGACTCAAAAACTGCAAACACATGGATAGGTCAAAATGTAAAACATGAGCGCACAGAAAGGAAAGAACAAACTCTCCATATTGTTGAACTTGTACTACTATAGCTACTTATGCTAATTATACCAATTATCTTGTCAAGGCTTTGAATGATGTCTGTTAAAGAAGGGGATATGATGTCACATTTCAGTCATATTCTGTGATCTCTCCATTATTTTTGCTTGTAATCGAAAAAGAAAAAAAAAGTTTAGCATAAAATGACAAAGGATGGACTCAAGATGGAAGATGATCTCATTTAAAGCCATTCTTTCCCTTCAACAGAGGCCTAATGAGCGCCATCTGTCTGTGCTATCATTTTCTGTACGATGACATGTATTCCCCAGTTCTTTACATTCTTGATTTTAGTCTAGATCAAAATATCTCAAACGTGGATGAAAGTGGCATTCGACATATAAAAGTCACGCCTTAGCTTTGTCTTGATTTAACGTGATATCACCATTTGGGTATTCCCTTTGAAATCGGAGAACTGGCATCTGCAGAAATCACAGAGGAAGTCAGGAGACTGCATATCACATGCTGTTATATCTCCATTGCTCGAGCAGCTGTTCATGAGACTTTTATCCCAAACTACTTCCATCTCTTCAATTGTTCCCCATGTAACTTGGCGCAGCCAACGAACTCCACCCTCAGGACATGTTGAATTAATATTGTAAAAATGTGTTTTTTCTGTTGCCGCTGTTGATGCAAAACCAAAGGATACAGGAAGATTTTAAAGTACATTTTTGTACATCTCACCTCAATTAAGTGGAACACAGAGTTTATCTGTCATCATTTGAAAAGGAAACTGCTCTTGATAGCAGGCCTGCTCTCCACCCTCAGTCCTGCCTGCCTACAGTGGCAGAGTGTCTGGATCTCTCTCCGGCAGTTATACAGCGTCTCGTTAGTGGTTGTGTCAGTCTATGATCTCAGTAATGATGAGGCTGTAAAAGTGCCAGAGTTAGTCCAGGCTCCACTGGGCCCTCAGGGCCAAAGGGTGACTAAGGGGGAGGAGAACCCATATTAGGAGGCGTGCCCCTGGGGAGAGAGACTGGTGCGGCTCCTCCCTCCCTCCAGAACTCCGGAGTCCCCGATGGAATGAGAGACCCGTGCATGCGCCTTTCTCTTCCGTTCCTGTTAGCTTCTTCACCCAAGTCATGCAAATATTGCAAAAATAATTTAAGGCCTGTTGCTTTGGTAATGAGCCCCCGAGTGAATTCCAGCACTTAAACTGGCTCTCTAAGCATCAGGTGAAATCATGTCAAACCAATGCTCTGAGGACATTTGTTGTGGAGAAACAACAAAATCTGCATTTTTATTGTATTTTTTTCTCTCTCTTTTTACCAGTCCTCACCAAACTATGTGTGCTGTCCTACTTCTGCTCGCATTCTTGGTTTTGGTTTCTTTTGAAGGAGCACGGAATATGTGCAAATAAAACATTCTAATGCAACTAGTTGATGAGCATTCCCAATTCAGTTTTTTTCTCCCAAAAAAAGCTGATAGTAAGTTATTTATAGATGTTTAAAATCTTGACATTTTTATTAATCATAAAGGAAAAATGTGTTGTTTTTTTTTGTATCTCAAAAAAAGAAAGGGTTGCAAAGTTAGTGACATTAACACAAGTGAAAGGTTTATATAGAAATACATTTTTGAGATGGTTTATATATGGTTTTTTCAGTAATTATTTGTTTTTAAATAAATAAAGGGACAATCATTTCTTTATAAATTTCTTTATAATTATTTTTTATTATTAAATTGATTACCTTTTTTTGCACAATAGTAGTACTGTTACTCACTGTGTAACGTTTTCTCACCGTGAAAGACACATTATATAATCCAATAACGTTGTCTCTGGTCGTCTCGTTTTGGTCTGTGCGCGTACATGTGTTTTGGAGGCGCCGTGGCTTTGGACGGCGATTTGCAGGGTGGGATCGTATGCTTTCAATGCTAGCACATCAACTCTTGCACCTTTAACCTCAGGAAAATAAATTGATTAAAAAACTAAACAAACTTTAGTGTACCAGATAATGGAGACAAGATATATACAGTATACACACACACACTGAAGAATTATGAATTACTAAAGAATTGTGCTTTTATATGGAGCTTCCTGACTATTAAAGGGGATGGAAAGACGTAGCGCTACACTAGTCCCAGACAGATTAATGAAATAACTTCTTGTGGTGCGTAGATCCAAAACTTCCTGACAATTAGAAATCTTTTTGAAGACTGAAAAGTCAAGAGCCATCCTCCCAAAGGTGTAGCGCTAAAGCTACGCAGCTGTCCTGGAGTTGGCTGGAATTGCAACTATCCAAAACAATCATGAGCAAGACTAGAATTCTAACCAAGCGATCCAAAAACATTTTAGGAGACTGGCACTCAATTAGTGGATGGCCAGACTATCACCGTCCAGAATACCAGATCCACAAGCCAGACAATGAGGAGGCAAATTAAACAAAAGGCCAGACGGTGACTCTGCATGTAACTGTAATCAGCAGCCCTAAGTCCCCGGTCGTCAATTTACCAACCGGCACCCTTACAAAACCATTACTGCACAGTCATTCTAATTTGAACAGTGAGGCAGACAAAGTGGGCAATACAGAGAGCGGAATTACTCAAAGGCACGCGCCTGTCTGCATGTCATGTGAGACAACCAATTAAAATCACTTATTGCCAGAGTAATATTCTGTGCTATAGTGATAGAAGAAAACAGCTTTGGGAGGATTATCTCTGCTGTAACCTGATCTCATTCACTCAGTCTCAAATCTCAGCCTCACTGCTGCAGGCTGTGAGAGTCCTGGGCTTTGGCTGACTCTCTGGCCAAAGTTTGGAGGAGCCACAAAGGCTGGGAGAGACCCAAACTAGGTCGGAGGACACAAAGCCATTCATGCTTCCCTACACACAATAAATGTTCCCATCCAAACTCTATCAAAATCTCTTTGTATCATCAGTAGAATAATCACGGTCATGGTTGATAGAATCTATGGGCTTTATCCATAAAACATGAGCATAACAAATTTCTGTGTAAATCGTGCTTAAAGCCATACTTACATAAAATGAAGCTTTCAATTCAACAGGGAAAATTTATGTGTGAATGGATTTATGAACGATTTATGCAGAAATTCATTCTGCTCATGTTTCATGTGTTAATAAGCAAAATGGGTCCACAGGTGTCATTGTGACATCTGTGCTCTGTACAATGATGCCGTAACTGTCCAGTATAAAGAGCAGGTGCTGAGTGAGTGCCTGTCTAATCATGCTATTTTTATGGCCTTCAGACTTTACCCACACATGTCCCATCGTAAGCTTAATTCACCACAGCTCCACGTTCCCCCATGTGAAGGACTTTTCATTGGCCAAAGCAAAAATACTTTAGAGCCCCAGTTAAATAATAAAACACATTAGGAATAACTCAAAGGTTAAGCATGTACAATGCCTCTGAGATCATCCCCGGCTTTAAAAAAAGCATTTAGGATCATATGTTTAAGGGGCCATAAAATGACATCATCTGTCCAGCAGGAGCGGCAAGTGTCAGCAGCAGTTATTCTCTCTCTATGCAGTCAGAGCGGGCTACTGATCCACCCCGCCAGCTTCAGCCAGCTTGTGGCTTTCTCGGGCTGCTAACCAGAGGACAGCCATGAGTGATACCTACTTGCGGTCGCATGTTATTTAGAAAAAGGAAAAAAAATCACATTAATTCACCCCTATGGAGAACACCGCAGAGAAACCATCACTGGTTGACCCCAAACCCCAAGTGGCTGTGCCGGTTTAGTCTAAGTTTGAACTGGCACTGAAGAGCGTACTTTCCCGCTCTTTTCCTAGTTCGGATGCCAAGCTACACACATATACACAAAGACAGGGTTCTCAAGAGTCCGACAGTTGATGTTTAGCTGCATTTAATCTGTCCTGAACATGGAGCAACATGATTAAATCAGCATTGTCAAGTTGTTGTGGCAAGTGGTGAGGTTGAATCCGTCAACACAGACTTTCCGCACTGTAATTATACACTGCCACTGAGGATTGAGACACCATGTTTTTCTTAATTATCACATTGTTTGAATTCCTATACCACTCTTATGGTGCATTCCAGTCAAGAAATGTTGTTTGAAATTTATGAATATGTTAAACCCAAGCCAAACATGCCTTTGAGTGGCTCTTATTTTGGCAGTTGGATGGTCATTGACTATATAAACACCATATTGCTATCCATCTGTGCCCCTCTTCATAAAACACACAGTTCATATAACACTGAAGTCACACCAGCTAGAAATATACAAATCCGGCAAACCTCTTTTCCTCCCATCTTCCACTGTCAGAACAACTGCTTGGCAGCCCATTGTTGGCAGCAAAAGCTTGGCTCGGACCCATCTGGAGCCAGGCAGGCTGCACATTCTCTGGGTATAGAGCTAATGAGGCCTGCTGATGGACCAGCCGTGGTCACGCTGGTGTGGGTTACAAACATAAAGCCCTGGGCTGTATGAATCCTCCATGTTGTGAAGCAATTCTTTGGACTGTGGGAATGTAAGGCTAAAGGCTTGGGCCAGGACAGACACACAGCTCCTGATGTGCTCAAAAACCTGTCTGTGCTTCTGGAACCTGATTAGAACACAGAGCACATGAAGACAGAGTTTGAGCATGCTAGGGATGGTGAAGGTTGGCATGTCAACCGTGGAGCGATGAGGCAGGATTCTGGAATAAAGGAAGAGACAGGGCAAAACTTCAGCTGGATGGCTGTGCTTTGGCTTTTGGGATGAGGGAGACTGGGACAGGCAATGCAAGCCCAGCCTTGGAATAGCTAAAATGGATAAAAGGGCCATGACAAGCCCCTGTCTGGAAGAGAAGCATACGAGTAGGTCAGCCAATGTTTGACATCCTGCAGTCTCTTGCTAGTTTCTCTAGAATCATAACTCAGAACCTTCAAAGATTTTGTTGAATTCATTATCTAAAATATTACATTATACTTATGGTACATATTATGTAAAACTTAGGGATAGGGATGCACCAATATAAAGTTCTGACCAATACTTGATAACTATTTTCATGCTGATAACAGATGAATGGCAAACATAAAAAAGTAAAATCAATTCAAAGTGAATTTAGGTATCACAAATGTCAAACAGTATTTTTTTGTGATAAATATATATATATATATACACCCAAATATAATTTAGAATATTATATAGACATATTATATATGTATATTTGTACAATAAAATATCAATTACATGTTAATAATCTTACATGTTAATCATCTTCGTTTCTATCTTAAATCCATATTTCAGAGAGACTCTACAGTTGACTGTTGCTGTGTGCATGCGATGCGTTCTCACCCAGACTTAGTCTTATAATACTGCCAGCTGTGCTATGCAGTGTTGCCATGCCAGTCTTGCCAGGGCACACAAGCAGAGGGGTTAGGGTATAAAGACTCAGCCCCCCTTCCCACCACCCCACTTGGGGTATGTGTTGGGGGGGGGGGGGGATGGGGGGATGGGGGGTCAGTGTGCCAGGGCTGCCCTCTGGTGTTGAGGAAGAAAAGAATGAGTGTAAACAGTTGGGAAGGGCAAATCTGGCAACATGGCCTCTCTCAGTTAAACAGATAATTGGTCTTATTGATGTATAAAAGATGCCCCACTGTGCCTCCAGAATCTCCATTAGGGCTGAAAAGTCTAAATAGTTTATGAGCTGCTTCTGAATACAGAAATAGAAAGATTAATCTTCTCCCACAGTGTGCTTACACGTGTGTGTGTGTGTGTGTGTGTGTGTGTGTGTGTGTGTGTGTGTGTGTGTGTGTGTGTGTGTGTGTGTGTGTGTACACCTTTTCCCGCCACTCTGTGTTCTCTACACAAATATAGCTTCAGGGATTAATTGCATAAAATATCCAGCAATGATGAAAAGCATGAGCATTAGAGACTAAAGGGAGGTGAATGAAGATAGTCAAACTCACATCCAAAAAAAGTCGTCTTTGATATGAATTTGGAGATGAAACTGAGGATAAAAAACAATGAAAGTATTCAGAAGATATTCAGAGAGCTATCAACTATTTATTCACACGCTATTGCATTTCCTTGCACTTGGAAGATTTGCTGAAAAATATTTGTTCTTTCAGCTATAGGCTGCGGTAGTGTATATCAAAAAAGAAGTTTGTGTGTTTAGCACTGAAACGATTGAAAAAAGACTCTTTATATAGCTTACAAAGGTGAATATAGATAAGAAGGCAGGGGTGAGAATGTATGGCTGCCATGGACATTGCCGTGCATTTCCCTCCTCCCAGAGGTGCTCCGTTTAAGTATTCAGCGGACGAACTTTGAGATCCTGACACACTCCCTCTGATCAGACTCCTGATTCCAGATTCCTTTCATCAAAGTGAGTGCTATAATTTCAAATTGGGTTTAAACTTTTAAACTTCAATACGCTCTCAATAAAACCTCTGAAATGTTCTATTTCTGAGAAGAATAATGACATACCTACAATATGTAACTGAGTTTATTGGGGGAAATCCACAGCTCCCAGACTAGCGAGAAAAGCTATCTTAAATACAGCACTGCTGTTTTTAGAGGTCCGTGCGCATGTATTTACATTCAAATGCAGCTCTCATAATTACTCTGGGACAGACGGCGTGGGGTTCTATCAATGAGGAATGACACCTTGTTAAGTTAGGAATTCTCTTTGTGTTAGTCAGGTTTCTCTAGTTAATCTTGCACCTTGCTTGATCTACAATGCTGTAATTGGGATGCAGGGAGAAAAATCTCATTGAGCTGGCAGTAGAACAATGAAAGAAATGAATATCACACCCAGCGTTACCTTTCTAATCAATTCTGTGTGTGAGCTCTCAAAAGCAGGGTTGTACTTTTTAATGAGGACAGGGGTTTTTTGGTATTGCTATGTTTTTGACACCGACAGGATTACAAGGCCAATTAAGGAAACTTTTACTTCAGCTGAGAATATCTGTCTTTTCTTGTTGTGTTGAGGTCTGTTTGTTGTTTTTATCTTGAGGACAAAATTCTACTAAACATGTGGATGTGTACGATATGTAGCTTTTGTGTGTGTGTGCGGGCTTCTGTGAGAAAAGCTAGAGAGAAGATGTTCACTATTAGATGTGAGTGCATTAAAATAAAATACATCTCTGTGCTTGATTTTGTTATGTTTTATTTTGTGTGTGCATATGCCAGTGCATAAATGGGCATATATTCTTCTAGTCATGTCTACATAAACACACCAATGGTCAGGGTCAGATCAGAAGTCACTGCATGTGTCATATATAGACTGTGTCCCATCATTCACATTCAAACTGCCCTAGGCTACTACATACTTGATTTTTTTTTTTTTTTTTTTTTTTTTTGGTATCAAAGATGTTTCTTATTTTCTTGAACTCATGTAATGTCTGCATATGGATTAAAATGCACAAACTGTTCACATACACCATTAAATAATTCAATATATATTTATATAGTATATTATTTAATGGTGTATGTGAACAGTTTGTATATATTAGTTATTGGTTCTGAATAATAACAATAATAAAAAATTCTGCTGCCACCCAACTCTCTGTCTTTCTCTTTCCCTCACTCTCTTTTAGACCCTCCCTCGTAGTTCCCTTCATATTTTGCGATGTTTTTGATAACTTAAAGTGGCTATGAGCGAGTAAGTGTGTGTGTCATAACACTTCTCTGAGCTACCTATATTTATGGCTGAAAGTGAATTCTTGATGAGCACTGAAATATCAAAGGATCCACGATCAAAGCTTCTCTAATAAGCAACCCACTGTTCTCTGAAAACCTGGACTTTTTATCGCACTCGGTCTCTACCTTCTCCTTATCTGGGATTATGCAAAAAGAGATGCGGGGAGAGCAAACATCTGTAGTCGCATTGTCATTCTCTAGTCTTTAATTTGTTCATCTGTACACCTTTGTAGAAGAAAATGTCCCGGCACAGGTTTGCCTTTTTGACTGTCGCTGCTCCCTCCTCGCCCCCCGCTTTGAAATTTTGCTGTCACTTTTGAAAGCTCACCTGACGTTCCTCATGCTACACTTCCTTTAGCAAGTGTTAGATTTATTTCTCCCTTTTGCTCAGCGGCGTGGTGCTGTTTGTGTTCTGGGAACACATGATGGGGGTTAGGAACACGAGAGAGACAGAAGCCACAGCAAAACCATCCTGAAACAAATCCAACGCTAAACAGTTTGTAATAGAGGCTGGATGTTTATGTCTGTGGAATCGAAATTTTGTTTTGTGTGACTTCTACATATACAAAAATATCTCAAAGTGAACTTGAGATTGAGAGTCTGAAGGTGTCTTCTCTACGTCTCCTCACACTCAGTCCTCAGTGGTCATGTGATTCATCTCTTTCCCCCCTGCTGCCTCTCTGGATCACAGTCTGCCTCTATCACATTCTTTCATTAGTAAAGGAGAATGTAATCAAGTATGCCACACAGTCTTTAGAGTTGTCTCTTTCAAGCATGTCTATGATTAAGAGGGCCAGGCGACTAAAGGGAGCTCAGCAGGCTTGTGAAAACATGTACTTACATGCGCGCGCGCACACACACACACACACACACACAATGGAGGTGGTTGCATGGATGATTAAAATTTAATGATAATGATACAGTTATGCATTGGGCAACACACTGAGGTTAAATAATGATAATAGCGCTTCACCCCCCACCCTCACCCCCTTTCTTCGACATCTGTAATAATGCAAATCTTCACAGCAACACGATGGCATAATTACCGGGTATGTTAAAAGCATTTACAGCGCAGACGTTCCAATGAGCAGACATACCTCCCAGTGTTAAAGGCTTTAAGGGAGACGAATATTGATATTAAAGAGAGTATAAGTACACTGCTGGTATGATAATGTATGTGAGTATATATTAGAGAGGAGCAGTGCTCTCCTCCTTCTGTCATGGACATGCCCTGCAGATTTTTTTCTCCCTTAACCCCTCATGTCCTGTTGAGATTGACTCATTGATTTTAATGTTTGTTCCCAGAGACCCCAATGGTTTAAATATAAAAATAACATATTATGTAGCAAGGATGTTGATAATAATAAGAAATGTTTCTCAGCATAATAGAATGATTTCTGAAGGATCATGTGACACTGAAGCTGAAAATTCAGCTTTGCCATATATAGTAAATAACATTTTAAAGATAGTAAAGTTTGTAGACAAATTTTTGATGCTTGAGAAAGCATAGACAGAAATTTTGAAGAAGTTTTAAAAGCAAGCTTGAAGGTTTTAAGTTTAAAGGTTATAAGTTTGAAATAGTTTTACATTTTAGTTTAGTATAGAGTTTTAGATAGATAGTGTTACTATGCATTTACTTGGGGTGTTCTGGGTCGTCACTAGGGTGTTTCTAGGTGGTTGCTGGGCTGATTTGGCTGGTTTCCAGATGGTCGCTAGAGTGTTCTGGGTGGTTGCTGGGCAATTATAGGATACTCTGAGTGGTTATTTTAAATTGTAATAATATTTCACGATATTACTGTTTATATTTGATCAAATAAATGCAGCCTTGGTGAGCATGGAGACTTCAGTAACACTTTCCTTAAGGACACCTTAAAATAAAGTGTAACCCGACACTTCTTTCAAAATATATATTTAAAAAAATATATCTTATTTAAAAAAAAACTCAACGTTTTGAACGGTAGTGAACACTGAAAGAAAAAAGACGATTCTTTATCATGTGAAATTCATTGCATTTATTCATTGAATTTTATATTTGGGGTCTCTTAGACCCCAAACATAAGTAATGTTACATTATTCATGGAGGACAGTTTAAGCATGTTATCATGTTATAATATCATTAACAATCATGAAGAATAAACCTTGTACTTAAGATTTAAGTATTTTTCTATTGAAGTATTTTTTTTTAGCTGTTAAAATGTCCTTGGGGTCTCTCAGAGCCCAAACAGAACATGAGGGTTAAACAATGTTTACAGCGCTGGAGGTCTGAGTTTATCTTTCAGGCACAATTTTAATTAGTGTTAGTTTAATAGACGGATAGCACAGATGAGGGAGCAGCGGGGAGGAACGTAAGTGGCCTTAGGCATCCTGATGATTTCCTTTGTTAAGAAGACACTTACAATAGTGGACTGAACATAGCCATTAGAAGAGGCTTCAGATGATCACTGCATGCTCAGTGATTCATCACCAGTGTCAATGACCCATCCATCCAGACTGCCCTCTATTCATCCAAAACTACAACAAAGATGGAACAGAGTTCAAACATGCAATATTGTGTCCCAGTGTTTTCATAGCTGGCTGATTTGGGGTCATTTCCCCTCTGGGCTGAGTATCCATCACTCCTCTAGCAGGAGCAGGAAGGGTCCTAGAGTGACACTGGAGGCCTCAGGCTTTCCTTGGTCACTAGTCCTTGTCTGGGGCGGCCACTGGGGCCTTCAGGCCTGCAGCTGGCTCCCTCCTGACCCCCTGAACTCCCCAACACCTTCATCATCTTATTAACCCCACCACCCACACACAATCAGGCTATTAACACCAGGCAAAACACAACACACACACGGGCTGTTTTGTCATCGCTCAGATTATGGCCATTAGTGACAAGCACCATCAGCTCCTCCCAAAAAGCAATACAGTCTGCTAGTGATAGATTATTGTTCAGATTGTATCTGTCAGTCAATTAGCACGTCCATGCCATTGATGAGGACATTTAAAAGGCTCTTTAAAAAACACAGATGTGGTGTATTTATTCAAATAACAGTTTTTTTTTTTAACAGGTCAAAGATTGTTTTGGCATAATATTGAAATTTACAAGGCTTTTTATAGGGCATAATATTGAGCACATCTGAAAATGTAAAAGAAAATTTTATATACCAAATTGTTAGTGTGCAAAGGATAAATAAAGATTAGGAGTACTTCACCAATTGAGGATAATGTAAAATCAATGAAAAAAGCTAAAATTTTGCATATGTGTTGAATCACATCTTATATATACCTACAGTATATACAAATAAACAGACACGTATACATTACACACACACACACACACACACACACACACACACACACACACACACACGTTGTGTTTTCATGTTTTATGGGGACTTTCCATAGACATAATGATTTTTATACTGTACAAACTGTATATTCTATTCCCTTACACTAACCCTACCCCTAAACCTACCCATCACAGAAAACTTTCTGCATTTTTACATTTTCAAAAAAACATCACTTAGTATGATTTATAAGCTGTTTTCCTCATGGGGACCAAAAAATGTCCCCACACGAACAAGGATTTCGGATATTGCCATCCTTGTGGGGACATTTTGTCCCCATAATGTAGGGTTTACCAGGCCACACATTACACACACACACACACACACACACACACACACGCACACACATGCGCACACGCACACACATTCTTGAATCTTATTGGTTGTCAAACTTTCTAAGGTGTGCAATTATTTTCAGGGAAATGCACAGCTAAAGTAGTTCCAGGCAGCTCTGGACCGCATTACTGTTCCATATCACTTCACCAAATAATTTCACTTATTCAAAAGGTCCTTACAGCCTACGACAGCAAAAGAACCAAAATCCACAACGGCACTGACCAAGCAAATAAATGTAGTAAACAATAAGATAAAAACAACCAATTATTTCCATTTTTTTGTTTGTTTGTCTGTTTGTTTATTTGCCACAAAATTACGTCTTGTTATGTAAGCACATCCTCTTTCTACCACTCAAACACACACACACACACACACACACACACACACACACACACACACACACACACACACACACACACACACACACACACACACACACACACACACACACACACACACACACACACACAGTACGGACACACACTTGCACAAAAACAGATTTTATCAGTAAAATAGTTAAGCAACTTAAAAGCTACATGACATTTCTCACTAGCGTGGTAATAAAGGCACTGTTCTTGAAGCCAATAAAGTTACAAAGTTATGAGTTAAAATAACAAAGTTACTACGCACAAGAGAATTTTAAGGACAAAAACCATGACAAATGTCTTGAAATAGAACATCTGAACAATGTCTTGTAACTGTAGTATAAGTGGAATCATTAACTCCAATCCGTTGAATTATTAGAAAATAATCTACTTCTTTTCTAATAATTGCTTCGCTTCGCTTCATGTTGTGGCCGCATTACCACCTTGGTTGTGCATTATTTCCAATAAATCAACGGCCCATTGTCAAGTATTCGTTACATATAATAAGAGAACATGTGAATGTGCAATTTTACATATCTGCACACACAAAGCAGACAAATCAAGAAAACAAAAGAAGGAAAAAGAAGAGCAAAAGTCACTCCCATTCCTCCAAAAGTAATGAATCTCAGAATCTTGAGAAAATAATTAACTATGAAATATTGATGAATTAAGACACAGCTGCAGCTTCTCAGCTTCAGGATCCAAATGACAGAGATATGAAACGCATGTTATCCCAATTCCATACATACAACTTGCTGTTTAATAATTTATGCAGTCACAAATCACTTGCTAAATCATTCACTGTCTCTGTTTTGTTTAATAAATCCTCAGTAATCAGAAAGAGTGATACAGGGTGATGCTAAGTGACACAAATATCCACACAGAGAAACTCAAATATAACAGCATTAATATGATCAAAAACACCATAAAAAGTCACAATTACAATTAATGCATATGACCTGCTGTGTGACCTGTCTGGGTTGAGTCAGGTTAACCAAATACAGTATCAGTTTCTGTTTATTCCTCCTGCACTCTAACACACAGCAGTCTTACGTGTCTCTCAGAGCAAAGCTTATTCTGACCTTCAGCGCTGACTACTATAAAGATACAAAGGTTCAAACAGCCCCTCTCTTTGACCCCTAACCTCTGGTTATCCATCCTAATCTAACAGCACTCTTTCACACTAATATGCAGCGTGTATACACACAACCTTAAATTTAGATTTTCAAATGTGTTTTGCCTGGAGACGTTTAGTAAAAGAACAAGCAGAGTGATTGAGTGCATTTGTGTGTGTCCACAAACTGAGTCCAAATAATTTTGGCACTACTTTTAATAAAAAACAAATGACTAACATGTAAACACAGGAAATAATCAAAGGAAACAACAAGAGGGAGGGGTGTTGGTTAGACACCAGTGCTTTAAGGCACAGGTACAAAAAGGAAAAATGGGCCAAACAAAGCAAGTATGCAGTGTGCTACAGATCTGTACGGCATTTAATCATCAGCAGGGTTTACATGTTGAAACAAGAAGGATAAATGAAAAAGTAATTATCCATATTCCCATTACTGAGTGAAGCCGTCTCAGAGTAAAACACAGAACAATCCCTCTCATCTAGAGGGATCTATTAACAAAGATGTCAGCAAACTGCCACCAGCAAACTGAT
>NC_137124.1:24641977-24669477 GCF_949319135.1 Squalius cephalus | reverse complement strand
TAAATAATTCTAGACTATAAATGGTTGGACAATAAAAAGTTTATCATAGCTCTGCATTTACTGTAAGCAACACAAAAGTAAGGTCCGATGTGCAAAAATCGAATCAAAGGATAGTTACCCCCTAAAATACAGATTCTGTCATCATTTACTCATGTTCTAAAACAACAAAAGAAGATATTCTGAACAATCTTTCAGCTGTTTTTGTCTATACAATGGAAATCAATGGTGTTCAAATCCAAAGCAAAACTGGACCCCATTGACTTTCACTGTATAGGCAAAAAAAAGGCATAAATGTTTTGAAAGACATGAAGGTGAAAGATCACACTGAAAAAAAAAAAAAACTTCTATCAGGACGAACTCTCTATCAGTGCACACAAAACACACATGAGTTATTGTCTACAGTACACACACGCACACACACACACACACACACACACACACACACACACACACACTAAACATCCAGGTACATTCTGTTATCTCTGAAAGTTGGCCTCTGAACACGGTTAGCTACTTTTGCACTTTACTAATTCATGGTGACGGCTCCCTCAGCTATGAGCCCTGCTACGCTCCCTTGCCTTCCCTTCCCTTTAGAATTGCTTGCGGTACACATACACACACTCACCAAATACACTCTGTTACACACACAAACACGCATGATTCCCGGGCCCTAGCGTGGAGTTTGTCTCATGGCTAGAGCGTTTGTTTAATCTCGGCCCTGTCTCTAAATAATTGATTCCTCAGTGAGTCTGGCTGTGAATCCCACTCTGACCGGCGTGCTCTATGACCACCCTCTAATTTATTATTTAATCTTTTGTATGGCCAGTGGTCCTTTAAAGTGAGGGAAGGAGATGGACAGGAAAAAAGAAAACATGAATAGTAGCCCTTCGTTTTCAGCTTGTTTTATCTTTGACGATACACATCACATACACAGGGAAGTACCAGAAAATGCACCTGAAACACAGGAAGCTATGGACCTGCTGTCTATTGGTGAATATCTGTGGAGTAAATCACTAATATTGAACACATAATTTATATGTATGGTTAATAGTTACTTTACGATTACTGTGCTTACCAAAAAAAGAAAAACAAACACGGACAGCTTATAGAGCAGGTTTAGAGCATTATAATTGATGCCCTATGCATGTAAATTAAATTCAGGAATATTTTTCTTTTAGTCAAGGTCATACAGGTCACACTATACAGGTAACTGATTTTAGTCCATTGAAAAAATTAATAGCAAACTAAATAACCATTTCAGGATTTAAGAATTTCAGAATAAGACATATAGAAATGAGCAGAGAAAATGTTGTTGCAATTATATTAGGCCACAGAGGTCCAAACATAACGGCATGTGTAAAGAAAAAATAAATAAAACACAATAAACCACAAGACAGCAAACCGTAAAAAAATAACAAAGAGCTCAAGAAGTGTTCTGTATTTGTCTAAATTCAAGCAAAATTGGCCCCTGTTAGACTTTCGGGAAGATTGTGCAAATTATTTATTTTTAGTGTAAGTTTGTGTGTTTTTGAGAATTTGAGATTTGCATATTTTTTCAATAAATTTTTTTAATTAATTTTAAAAACAGAAATTTAAAAAATCCTTTATTGTTTTCAATGTAATTTACCCATCTAATATAACACCACAACACCCTAACAATATTTTTTAAATATATTATTAAACAATATTATAGTATATTATTATCAAATAATATGAAAAATAATGTGAATAACTTTCTTTATGAATGTATAAAGTTAATTTCTTTGTATAAAATAATAATTATGGTGATAATAAAATATATATTTTGTGATACTTCAATTAAATGTTTAAGCTGTGCCGTTTAAACTGGAAAGCTTCACTATAGCACTCTCACTTTTCCCGGCAATTCTTTTCCCCTCTGCATTTTGCATGTGTGTTGCTGCTCTTCATTATTCAAAGATGCTTTCTGCTGGAATGTGGCATGAGCATCCAGAGATGACAGCCACTCTCCCAAAGCAAGGGTACACCTCAATTATGCATGCACAGACCACAAACCTTGCATTTCATTGTGTGTATTTGTACACTGTGTGTTTGTGTGTGTGCTTGTGTGTATGTGTGTTGTGTACACGCACTTCCATTTGCATGTAGAGCCCACAATGGTGCATTTTTTGCTACTTAGATACCATATGACCCCATGACTGCAGGCAGTAAAAGCAGACACTCAGGGAATCCTACAGTAATTGTGCTTTGAACCTGAGACATTAAAATAAAGAACAAATGCTTAATGCAATTTAAGAATAACTCCCTCCCTGACACCCGCATCAACGCTGAATTTCCCAGAGTGCTGTAAGCCAACACGTTAGGCCTGTTATTGTTTACGCGGTGTGTTTATCTGCATGAGAGGACTCGAAGAGTTCCCTGAAGAGACAGGAGTGCTAAAACAATTAAACGCTGCTCACTCCGAATTACATCTCCCTCCTCTGATCCAAGACCACACACACAAACACGTGCACACACACTACTAGAACTCAGGAGTGTCCACACACGCAACACTGTGTGTTTGTGTGCACATTTAATGCTTGATTTGGTTTTCAGCTTGATTGGCTTTTCATTGTTTAGTAATGATATGAATAATTTATTGGAGGTCTTACATATCTGTCCGTTTTTTGAAGGTAGATGTCCTGAAGGATTTATTTTTTTCTCGATGCAAAAGAGACACATTGCAACTCACACACACACACACACACAGAGAGAGAGAGAGAGAGAAAGTGTGGCATCGAAAGGGGAGTCGGTGTTCCCAAAAGTGAAATTCCAGCAATTATTCACAGGAGATTGGTCCGGGCTCCGCCGCCAGCTTGTCGACACTCTTGACTGCGCAGAGGAGACTGACAGCCCCATTCTTCCACGTCACTGTGACATAAATATTTCACACACAAATAAATAAAGGATGCCCTGCGTTTTCCCTCTCTGTGGTTCTTCACAGACCAGTGCCCTCACACACACACCTCTTCACCACAAACACACACTCACGCGCCTCCTAAACTCCTTTAGGCACATCAAATGCAAACACACACCATCACATTGACGACCCCATCACGGGGTTTAATCTGGTGTGTGCGGAACGCAGGTAACTCTCGTCTCCTCATTTCCTTCTACAAAGAATCAATTAATGTCCGTCCGAGAGCCGACATGTTAAGGGAGGCCCCTGCTATTGTGTCCAGGGCCTCCTGTGTTTCGCCTGATCAGAAACTGCCCCTTCGTAATAGTTTAATTACTGTAATGTGCACGATACATGTGAGGTGATTACGCCAATCCCACTGGGAGGTTTAAAAATAACACATTTCATCTCAAATGAGATATTAAATGCATTAAATGTCTGTGATTGTAATAGGCATCACTAAGTGTCTCTCTTCCTGTTCTTCCATATGGATGGCCTCGCTCTCGTTTGTTAGGATGCTCAGAGAGGGAAACAAGTAATAAAAACTCAGTGAGTGTTTTAGCGCAATTTTCTGACGTCATGGGATCACAACACTAAGAGATAGTAAATCTTTTTATGTTTTTTTTTTTTTTTTTTTTTTTGTGTGCGTTCCCGAGATTAGACCTTCCTTAACATAATGCCGAAAACCCGAAGTCTCTAGGTGGTCTGGTTGAGGAGGAGATAGAAGTGCAAGATTGGTGCGCACAGACAGAACAGAAATCATGAGTTAACAATCGCAATTTTGTCCGTAGGAAAATTGCGCTAAAAAGTGTGATAATTCAATTAAAAAGAGATTTTGAGCTGGTTTTCGTCATTCTTTACCTTTCTTGCTCATCTAGACGAGTGATTGAAGGTGAACTTTGATCATTCATTTTATCTTCTAGATCAAATTTTCTCTTTCTTTTCTTCTCTTTCCCCTTTTATTCTTCACGCCTGACCCAAACCACCGAGTGGTGTTATCATGTTAGCACTGAGATAAAAAGCAGGCTGAAATATTTATGTTGGTGTTATGACTTTGTTCTGCTGTATGCAGATAGACTGACTTGAGTGTGCCGTGATGCTGGGGTGTGATCTGCTTCATTAGGAGGATTTCTGAGGGTGGATTAACCCCACTGAGGCACAGGGCCACCACTGAGACTCACAGACCTGCCACACACACATAGACAGACATCATCTCATACACTCCATGGAGACACAATCCAGAACCAGCGCTTTCCTGACTTCCCAAACAACTTCATTCTCTCTTTAACTCATTAGAAACACAAAAATACACAATCTTTTCATTTCCATCACCTCTTGTGTTGTTTCCTTCCTGTTGTGAATGAGTCCACCTCATCTTTTGTCCTGTCTTTATGTTTTGATCATGCCGACTGCTTTAAAATGGGGGTCAGTGTGATTTTTTTTTTTTTTTTGAAAATCACCATTTTTATGAAGTAAGTATGAATTAAATTCATTAAAAGTGACTAAACACATAACACCCATGTGCATGATAACAATATCATTTTCAAAAACTTGTTTTCAAAAACTTCTCAGGCCACCAAAATGCCACTGTTGTGCAAATGGCCGGAATGCATAAAAAGTTTTGTTTTCAGTTGAAAACGGTGTCATGTAAATGGTCCTAACTAATGATTTTTACAACACAAATGAATCAACGCTGAACTTACTTAAACTGGACACTGACTTTCTTCTAGAGCTGCTGTACATCCAAAACAATCTTTGTTGCATTCATTTCCTCTTATCACTGTAAATCTGCTTTATACAACAATATGTATTGTAAAAAGCACTACATAAATAAAGGTGACTTGACTTGATATTTTTCAACATTGATAATAATAAGAAATGTTTCTTGAGCTGCAAATCATCATATTAGAATAATTTCTGAAGAATCATGCGACACTGAAGACTGGAGTAATGATGCTGAAAATTCAGATTGATCATCACATATATTTAAAAATGTAATAATATTTCACAATATTACTGTATTTTGATCAAATAAATACAGACTTTGGTGAGCTTAAGAGACTTCTTATAAAAACATGCAAAAAATAAATAAATCTTACAACCCCCAAACTTTTGAACAGTATGGTTTTTAAGAACTCTCTTATCTACCATATTTCTCTCTTAACCAATTGAAGCGCAAAAAAAAAAAAAAAAAAAAAACACTTTCACTGTCTACCTGTAGTAGAGATACGGCTCAGTGGGTTAGTTCAGGGAAAGAAGGAAAGAGAAAGAGGAGAGAAGACACAAGAGAGAGGAAAAGAAAATCAGTGCCTCTAAAAACTACTTGATTCTCAGTTCCTGAAAATAAACAGTGGAATATATCTCAGTGGATGAATAAAGAACAACTCACTGAGAAACAGATCAAAAAGACTATGAATTATGTGCCTCTTGGTTCCTTACTGACTGAAAAAAAAAAAAAAAAGTAAAAAAAAAACAGGTCAATTAATCATCATAAATTGATGTATTTGGATCAATTATTAATGATTCCAAAATTTGTTTCCAAATTTGTGTGTACATAATTTATATATACACATTATAATATTATTTAAATCCCATCATTAGACTTATTAAAGAGTTTAACTAATGGTAAATATAATCTTTTTTTTTTTTTTTTATAGATTTCATTACTGATGAAACTGACTCACATTCATTGATCAGTTTCTTGGGCCTTTTTTTTGTTTTGTTTTGTTTAGCTTTTTTTGCTGCATCTCAAACTCCTATGGTTTCGAAACATGTGGAGTTATTTTCATCTCCAAATATTCTGCACTAAATCCCTTATTTCTGCTTCCAATCCCACCCCCTTATCCCAGATTACAACAGAAAAAGATCACGAGCATGAACAAAGGAGAAAAAGCTCAACCTTACATCAAAAGACAAAGCGTGCAAACAAACAAATAAACTTGCAAATGAGACTGAACAAGTTATAAACCCTCTTATATTAACTTTTCCCTTTCTTCCGTTCTCTTACTCTCTGTCTGTAAACCCTTAAAGTCTTGTCACAGCCCCACTAAAAGGCCGGTCCAATCTGGTCTAAGGTCTGTTCCTGCCTGTCACCGGCCCTCCTCTCCTTCCTCGGCTTTTGTCCTGCGTGTCTGTTGGGGTCTGCTCTGCGCTCGGCGTAGCTTCAGGCCTTTATTAAATATGCACCTTCCACAAAACCAGCCGCTAATCTCCACTGAAGCCTGGGACCCGCACATATGCAAATCCACATCTGTTCCGCTTCAAAGAGGAGATTCACCGGGATCACGCCGCACACAGGAGTCTAACCCTCACCCCGAAACCAATCACATACGCACACACCCAAACGCAATCAACCTCGGTCTCTCCGACCGCTGACCCCCCTCGACATACACACATACATTACCAAACACTCTTCCATTCACCTCCCTCGCAAACAAGTCACACTCAGCACACTGAGCTTATTAAAATCAGATCATGTCAGAGTGTCTCTTTGTGTCAGTACTCTGTTTTCTTTTGTGAGGAGTCTGAGAGACAGGAGGCTGAGATCTGTTCCCTGGCCCAGGGGCGGCTCCTCTGACGGGAGGCGAGAGGACCAGAGGGTACTTACTCAATCCTACATAAGTGGCACCACACCGCCACCGCCTTGAGACATCCTCCTGAGCTAATTCAGCAGCGGATTACCACATCTCAAATCCGCCGGACAGCTTCATCATCCTGCCCAGAACATACGGAGCTGTGTCAACACAAGCAACTCAGCGGTGTGTCAGTATCAGAGATAGAGGGGTCATTTGTAAGACTAGCTGTAAGGCTTTCCTTCTAAAAAGCAAAATCTCCAATCAATGTCATAAAATGTTCACTTTACTGACATCAATAGTTCCTGTTAGCTTAACGTACAGTCAGTGAGCATAAATAAGCCCTGGGATAATAAAAATTAAGAGTGAAATTTTAATAGCATATTATATTATACATATATACATATTATATGTTATTTAAAACATCACATTATGATTAGAATAGAGTGTTATTGTTAACTGAAATGAAACTATTAAAATTTATTGATTTATTCAATTAATGCATTAATTGAAAGAAAGCTGAAATAAAATATAAATATTAGATGAAAAACTCAAACTTTAATAAAATGAACTCAAATAACTCAAATAAAATAAATGTAAGTTGAGGCACAACAATTACTAAAACTGGAATAAAAATAAATGAAAGCTAAACAAAAATAATAAAATGACAAAAAAATAAACTAATAAAAAGACATTAATAAAAAATCACAACAATATATTTATTTATTCTACAGTACGTGCACTCAAATGTACAGTGTGCTTACCTAAGAAAGTACTGGGTAATATAAGGTAACTACATGGGTTAAGGTTAGCTTTAAGGGTAGGTTCAGGGTTAGTACATAGTTATTACCCAGTTATTGCAATTACTACAATAAGTACATAGTAAGTACACGAGGAACAGGACTGTAAAATTAAATGCTAACAAAAAATAAAAATGAAAGCTAAATTAAAATATTTAAAATATAAGGAACATAACAGCTGTGTCGTGTGTGTGTATATATATATATGTGTGTGCAAACATACACACACATGGCATAGCTATTATGTTCGTCTTGGGCAATTCTGCATATCCAGAGCCTTATTTATTAGATGAAAGAGGTGCTTGTGAATGGGGCACTTTGAGCGTGATGTATAAAGATAGCAGATTTGCATGTTTAATTAAGCTATCAAATCACAAAGCAGAGAGCTCAGCTCTAAATCTGCAGAGTCAACAACCTCTGTAATAACACACAGCCCCTTCTCTAAGTGAGTAGAGACACATAGAAAGATGTAAAGCTCTTCATTTACATGCAGTGAAAGACATTCACAGCCCATCACAGCAATAAAGTCAAGCTGGCCTCTTTGTCAAGCCATGCTCTCCAAAAGAAAGGGGAACAAACAAAGAATAAGGTGAAGAGAGGGATGGAATTAGATGCATGCGTGATGGGAGAAAGAGTTGGGGAAGGAGGGAATGCAAGAGACTTGGTCTTTAATCAGGTTGATGTGTCGTCACTCACTTTCCTGGGCTCAGGTTTATCTCTCATTAGCTGGGCTGTGGTGTGCAGTATTGTCCCTGAGTGTTTGAACTGCACCAAAGGAGTGGAGATTTGCTTTAATCCAACCCATCAAAGGTAACATGCTAACACACATCTGCTAAAATATACACACGCATACGCAGCTCCTGGATTAGACCGGCATGGCAGAGTTCTGTGCATTCTTGTTGAGGGTGGGGGGTGGGGTCCGTTTCACCCGTTCCACTTCTGAGATGTGACACCACTCACCTGCCATGGGCACACTGAGGATGACACCTCCAGCACACATTTAAATAATCTGCCGAGGTTTGGGTTACATAATTATGCCATGACAGTTTGTGTTTGTGTGTATGCGTGTATGAGGGCGCTGCTGCCAACGTCGCCAGGCTTACTGGTTTGGAGGATAAGCGCCATGGGCCTGGCCTCCTCTGCGACGGCTGATTTTGACAAATTTGCAATTCAAAACAACTTATGAAAAGATTTTTTTGGCCTTATGAATGCAGAATTTGGAAATCATATTTAAATTTCGCCAGACAAGGAAGACACTCTTTGCAATGGCAGAGGGATTGCAATGAAGGTGATAAAAAATAGTTCTGCACTTTTCTTACATTGAACAAAACAACATTAACATACCTAAAATAAAATAAATGAGAAATGAGGTATAATAAAATATATACTGCATATATATTTAAATGATATTTTTATGCTTTGAAATTAGCATTGCAAGAATACATAATGCAGTTTTACATGCAAGCATGAGACTTTTCTTTCTGCAGAATCATAGTCTGGAAATTACAAAGAGACAAAGAAACCGATGGAACAATAGTTAGAAATAACTATATTTAAATAGATATAGAACTATAAGATAAATAGATAGAATATGAGAATAATAGACATAATGGTATACAGAACTATAGAACAATAGATATAATGATAGAATAAAATATAGAATGACAGATAGCACTATAGATGGAATAATATAATGATAGATAGAATGAAAGATAAAAATAATACCTAAATCCCTGGACAGCAATTTCTATCAATCGGGAATTGGTAACACAGATTTTTCACATAGGGCACCAATTTGTCCAGCCTATTGAACAATATATAGAATGATAGGACAATAGAAGGAATTGGATGGATGGAACGATGGAACGATGGATAGATACACCATCAGCACAGTGCAGGCTGAACTGCTTTATCCCATGTTCACTGGTCCTTTCCATGACGACAGTCGGACCGTTGTGATAAAAGCTTGGCTAAAATAACACCCTCATATCACATCCGTCTTCCTAAAAACACTTATGGAGCAGAGCACTCATCTACTGACTGCTGGACTTTTTTTTTGACCATTTTCCCCTTCTCTTCTTGTCTTTCTGACTTCACTAACTCTCACTATAGATCTGGACCACTTCACTGATATTTTTAAACTACTCAAATGATTAATTATTGGTGGACACTAAATACTGTATAATGTTTTTATTTGCATTTTGGTTTGACCTTTGAGCACCTTACTGGCTGGTATGCCATCTAAACTGAAGGACGTTTCAATATGAGATTAATTCAGTTACCAGTGTTCCTATAGCATGAATAATAATTTGCGAAGTATAATCTCCTCCTTAATGCTCATGTTTTCCCATGTAGTCATTTCACGGCAGGTGCATTGACATGTACAGCACAAGCCCTCTGGTGATCCATGCATCTGTTACCCAGAAGCCTCTGCCACCGTCACGCCCCAGTGACACAGTGACTCCCAGAGGCCGTTAGGGCAGGAACAGAGGATGGGGATGAAGTGATGTCTGTGTATGTGTTAGTGGGTGGGTTTATGTGTGTGAGTGTTTGTGTTAAGGGGGGATAGAAGAGGTCAGCGTAAGCCAGTTAAAGGCATTAGACCTCCAGACTGATGAAAAGAACTGGCCCACTGATCATATTAAAGGGAGCTACCAGGGCCCAATGCTGCTGTGCTGGTGCACGGGCCAAAGCAAACACTGGGAGAGGGTGGCTAAGCCTGCCCTCACAGACATCAAAGACAGGGGATCAATTCTCACTGTGCAGCTCAACAATCCCAGGATCTGCTACGCACTCACACACACACACACACACACACACACACACACGCACACGCACACACGCACACACAGACACACACTGAGTTCTCATGAAGGGTGCAGTGGCTACGTTTTTTGGGGTGTTTATGGTAAAAAACAAATAGACAGAGCAGACAGAAATTAAGATGGATAAATATATTATCAAAATATAAACAGAATAGTTAAGAGAGGTCAAATGTCATCCTGGTTGTGCACTACAAATTGAGTAATATTCTTCAGTGTGCGTTTTATTAGTGATGCACAGACATGAACATTTTTGGTTGAAAATGTTTTTTTTCTTCCTTTCTTTTAAAGAAATTAATCAATACATCTATTTAGCAAAGATGCAGTAAATTGATCAAAAGTAACAGACTTTTACATTGTTACAATTGTTTTCAATTATTGCAGTTTCTTCAAAAATATTAAGCTGTACAAGAGTTTTCAACATTGATAATAATAGGAAATATTTACTGAGCACCAAATCAAAATGATTTCTGAATGGTCATGTGACATTGAAGACTGGAGTAATGATGCTGAAAATTCAGCTTTACCATCACATGAATAAATTACATTTTAAAATATTAAAACAGAAAACAGTAAATTGTAAATACTATTTCACAAAATTACTGTTTTTACTTTATTTTTGATCAAATAAATGCAGCACTTCTTTCAAAAACATAAAAAAATATCATACAAATCCCAAATCTTTGAAACAGTAGTGTATATAATATTTTAATAGATATTTATATTTATTAATAGCATAATTAGGAAGATCACATGTAAACTAAATTTGTAATCACGTATGAATTTGACCACAACATTCTAGCATTCAGAGAGTGTTTCTCATCTTCACCATTATGGCTAAACGCAAGAACAACAACCATGCTAATTACTCTAATTTAGTATGGAATACTCACACTTTGGCTGAACTTCACACTGTGTAAATATCCCATCAAACTGTCTGCAACAGCTGACGGTAAAATAACAACCTCAAAATCCAGGGCCTTCAAAAACGCACATGGACACCTTCAATTATCTGAAAACAAAACAAAAGAAAAACGTCTACAGATTTTGTTGCTTTTCTTCTCCCTTCTCACAGTCAAAGCGGTTAAAAGTTTGACAAATTTGACCATAGGTGTGTTTGAAGTGTGCTTAAGTGTTTGTCAGGAGGAGTTAGCATCAGTGTCTGGTCTGCGGCTGAGAGGGTGAAGCCCAGCAGCCGGCACAGGAAAGCAGCAGAGCCTGCCGTCGCTTCAGCAATTATCAGCCTCGGGAAACCAAAACACTGTTCACACAACGCGGGAATGCAAAAACAAAGGAGCCATTCAGAGCACCAACACCCAAGGAGTTTCCATGAGGACTGGAATTTTGTCAGTCGACACATAAACATTCACAGGGGAAAGTGAAAGATATCAGCCGTCAGCAACCAGGTGCTTCACAGAGAGCTCGGCACCAAGCGAAGGGAATACTTTCACTGACACCCAATCCACACACACTTCACAGATTATGAACATTTCCGCACACATGCAGGAATATATCTGTTTCTCACACACACAGATGACTCCATACCAGCAAACACACTGTTATGGCCTGTTATAAGACTGCAGGTTTGCCCAGTGGTGTGTGTGTGAGGGCAGAGGGTCAAAGCTGTGTCTTATGAGCTAGAGAGGCGATCTCCCATCGATACACTTTAAGCACTGAGCTCATTCACAGGACATTGATGATGATAAAGCTCTCACTCTACTAAGAGTGAGAGAGAGAGAGAGAGAGAGAGAGAGAGAGAGAGAGAGAGAGAGAGAGAGAGAGAGAGAGAGAGGAGAGGAGAGAGAGAGAGAGAGAGAGAGAGAGAGAGAGAGAGAGAGAGAGAGAGAGAGAGAGAGAGAGAGAGAGAGAGAGAGAGAGAGAGGAGAGGGAGAGAATACTTTCTTTCAGCAAGGAAGCATTAAATGGATCAGTAAAGACTTTTACATCATTACAAATTATTAATATTTCAAATAAATGCTGTTCTTGTGAATTGAGCTATTTCATCACATGAATAAATGACATTTTAAAGTATATTGAAGTGGATCATTTACTTTTAGTATTTTAATAAAATAAAAAAGGGGGGCTGATCCAGGTATGGATGGGATCAAGCAGTCACATACACTTGCCTTGTGGCCCTGGACACAAGGCTGAGGCGGCTGCTTTAGACAGCATGGCATCCCAAAGCATCTAAACATACTGTGGTTAGGGTAGAGGCCAGTTTAGGAGCTCAAAATTATTTATATAATAATGTAAAGTAACTAAAGTTATTGTGGCTGTTTAAATTATACCCCAACCCCATGATGACAATTATAACCAGGGGTGCACATAACTTTTTTGGTCTGTTTCTCAAGGGAGTGCCTGGAGAGGCTGTTTGGTACTCACACTTTACGCGGCACACTTATCCTATAATCTGTCGTCATCACTTTCCTCCTGACTGCTCTCCTCACTATAACAGTATTTGTTCACTGTAAAAATTAAATATAGGTTCATCTCTGTATTTTTTATTTATTTTATTAACATTAATGAAACAGACAACAGCAGGAATATTAGGCTGCTGTCACTTTAAGACCAAATGCACGGACTGAACATACTGACACACATCCGGTTTCTCTGACAACTGTTCACTTATGACATAACAGAGAGAATTTGACATAATGTTGTGTGTATGTGTCCGTTAAAGCACAAGGAAACGAGAAAGAGGAATCAATTTGGTGCTCATGCGCTGTCTGAAACGCTCCTCTCTCTCTCTTTCTCTGTTTCCGGTGTGTGGCTGTGCGCAAAGATAACAGCGTGCAAGTCCCAATTTCCGCCTCATCTTTTGCGTTTAAAATCGTTTGAATGTGTAAATTGGCATGACAAAACACATCCAAATGGTGAACTTTTACTCTATGATGGTTAAACTTAGCAGTTAATCCGCAAATCATGCGTGTCGGACCATGGGGCCTGGTCCGTACAGATCACGGATCAATTGCACCCCTATTAACAACTAATAATTAATGAACACACTTATCATCATGATTGCTTTCTTACCAGAGATACTCCAGTAAGTAAACGTGTCCCTGTCCCCAAAAATGTTGGTACTCAAAAGCGCTTCCTCCACGTTTTCATCTGCGCATCATTTATTTTTACCACGCATGCGCACCTGCGCAACAGTTATGTGCACCCCTGATTATAACCCATTCTATAATTGCATGATCAAAAATTTCCCATGCTCTTTGTCAATATGGCATTTGTCAAATTTTTTGCATAGGCCTATTAATTTATTTATTTATTATGATAGCTAAATAATGTTAACATTTTGCATACATGTTCATAATCAAAAAATTCATCAATTTGTAGTCCAACCGTACACATCCATACTTTCTAATTTGTGCACATCTCCTTATTTCAGTCAGCATTCAAGCATCCGATACAAAAACAACACTGATCACAGTTTAGCCAGCAGAGGCCCACTTCCATCATTACTTTCCATAATAAGAACAGGAAATGAGGCATGTGGGAGGGTGAGTAAGCAATTTTTCCCTCAGTGGAAGCAGGGAGCCGCTATTTTCTGGGCTGTTTGGGTAACGCACTCATGCAGCGGTGTATGTTTGTGTGTGAGCTGCTGTTTCCACTCTGAGGCATGTGCTGTTTGTCAGAGACCCACACAAGGCCATGTCCCTCTCTGTGGCATTGTGCCACTGTGATTTTCTGTACCCAACCATGTATTCATGGTTTATTCCGAGGCTATATTTACTCTCTCTCTGACAGAAGCCACCCAAGAAACATGGACTGATCACACCAAAACTAAAAGAGGTGGACAATACAGAGAACGGTTTTAGGATTAAATATTACACTACATTCAGGCCTACAATTAAAATACACCCAGATTCTAAACACAGATGCACATTTATAAATAAGATCATATTAAAGAATTTGTACTTCCCAACACTGTAAACAGAATCATTATATTACATAAAGGAATAATCCGGGTTCAATTTAAATGAAGCTCCAACGACAGCCCTCAACACATACTGTTAATTACCACAAAAATTGTATTTAGACTTTTTTTCTTCAGAAAAAGTCAGGGTTACAGAGAGGCACTTAGAATGGAAGTGAATGTAAATAAAAATATTCCATAAACACTAAAATATTAACTGTTTCAATTCCACAAGACGTAAACAATATGTATTGACACAATTTTAGTGTTAAAAAATTACTAACCTTTTCAGTGTTGTCATATCCAGTTTCACAACTTTGTTTCCATAACGCAATACCTAAAACCCTAAATATATAAAACATAGAAACATAAAAATTAGGAGAACTTTACAGCTCAAGTAAACAAGTTTTAATAAAATAATGCATTTTTGTAAAAAAATAAAATAAAATAAAAACTGATTTCTGCTTTTAAATCGTCCACAAATTGGCCCCATTTACTACAATTGTAAGTGTCTGTAAACTTTCATTTGAAATGTTTTGTCTTTTATATGTTTTTATTTTTTCCTGATTCACAGTTAATACCTCCAATACAAACGTAACAGTAGAACGTATTAAAAATGTATGTGTCTTGCTAATTGGTTCGCTGTTGGAAACTGAACAGAGTAATATGTAAAGATGATGGATAGCGGCAATCCATGAGTGTTTGCTGAGTGAAGCTGGTTATGTGTGATGTTTAAGGTTTAGGATTAGGGGAATGAAACAAGTAGGAAATAAGCTAGCCAACGCTTCAAAAGAGCTACTGCGACCACAGCACAGCACAACCAGGAAAACTGTTCAATTACACAGACACATTTAGCCATAGTCCACAAGTCTACCTCAAACACACACACACACACACACACACACACACACACACACACACACACACACACACACACGCCTTCACAGAATATTCCCCTTTAATCTTTAAGACCACAGTTGGGAGAAGGCTGGTATTGGTCAGTGCTCTCTCTTTCTCTTTCGCTCCATCTCTCCCTCTCTTTCCTTCTGAGTTAGAACAGATCAAAGGGGCCGTTGTGGTCTCGTCTGTTTTTAAAATGCCATGTCGTCAGAGAAAGGAAGGAAAACCCCTGACTCTGCTAGCCGCTTGTCCACAGCAAACTTTCCAGCAAACAAAATGGAGACTGCTAAACTCCAAAGAGCGCTTGCAAACCACGGCTTATTCTCGAGCCTAAATGATGCAAGAAGCGGGCAGCCGGCAACTCTAAGGATGAATCAGAATTTCTCATTGCAAGGGTATACACTCTAAAAATGAATTATTAAATGGCTATCATACCCCCATAGTATAAAAACAAACACAAGGGGAAGAGGTGGAAAGAGAAGAGAGAGCAAGATGAATACTGATGCTTTGGCCGTACATTAGACCCAGATGGATTAGACATTTTATAGAGAGAGCGATAAAAGAAGAAGAATAGAGACTGAGATCGAGAGGCAGAAAAATAAAAATAGAGAAAGAAATCCACATTCAAAGTCCAAGCGCAAACTGTTGCTAGCTTTTAACCTCTGACAGGGCAGCCCACATCAGGAAGCACTTCGCTCTGCTCCAAACAGATCCCACTGCATAACGCTAACATTTCCCTACACGGACATACACAGATATCTGTTCACCCTGACCTATAGGGTGAACAGGATGAATCAAAAACTGTCAAATACAGTTCCACAGACGCAGACATGGGCTGCTGGCCAACTCGAAACATCTGTGTGTGTTTTTTTCTTTCTTTTTTCTTTCTTGCCATGCTTTTAATAGGCTGAAATCCACATGGCTCGCGTGGAGCAAAAGTACCTGAGCTGCGTCAGAACAATACAAAGCCACTCAAACCGAGTGCAGGTATAGGCTACTCAATTTTTGGACAATCAGACTAGCTACTTTCATTAATTTTATGGAATTAACGTAAATATAGTTTATACCATTCAAAAGGTGACTATTAAGGGTGCATCTTCTATTCAAAATATTTATTCTTCTATATGTAAAAGAGTTATATATCGTCACCTTCCTAAAATAATTGCCCAAGTCATTTTTTCAGGTTTCTCAGAAAACACAAAAAACTGAACCTAACTTTAGAGGCCGAGTAGATTTTCGTTCTTCTTGTTGCAACTGCCATCTTGAAAAGCTTGTAAAGTTGCCTAAGTCTCATTGTCTTTTGACTTAGGCAAAATAAAACAGCCTAAGTCACACTCTTGACATAGGTCATTATACTACAGGGGTAGAATTGCATGATCTGTTCAGCTGAGGATGTGGGCGATTTTACCAGAGGTGGCCAGCATCTTGAGAAGATGACTTATGCAAAAAAAACATTTTTGTCAAAAAATGACTTCGGCAATTATTTTACAAAAAAAAAAAAAAAAAATCATCAGAATGATTCACTTTGTTTTATCATTATGCATACGTACACATGAGGATGTGTGTGCATGTTGTAGTTGCTGCTGAAAAAGTATCCTGCCTTCAAGCAGAACAGATCTGATTCAATCTTTCTGCATACAATAAGATTGTCTTAGAAAGGTCCATCTGTTCAATCTGACTTCAATTCAAGAATATATCCTGACCTGTATAGAAAGAACTATTTCATTCTCCTGACAAATATTGGCATATACAGTTACAGTAGTAAGTTATATTGATACAGGGGTAAGGATTTTCCAGCAGAATTGAATATATAAAAATTTCTGTCAAAACAGTGTCAATTTTTGGAGGAATAATTCATTTGATAAAATATAAATGCATATTTTAACACTAATTCCCAGGAAATGCATGAACTTAATAAAATGTGTACCTTGAATAAGTGTCTGCCTAAATTAATGCAGTGTACATGTAAATTGAATTTAAATGCAATTATGACATAGCTAACAAATAATAATATAACTCTTAAGCACTGTTCTACAAAATCTACAAAATAAAATAAATGAATAGCCACATAATACAATCAGTCTTATCATGGATTAATATCATGTAAAAAAAAAATTACTGTGAATACAAACACCAAAAAACCCTATGTATTTCTAAGGGAAATTATCCACATTTTGGGGTGTTATTGTTTTTTGGGGGTGTTATTGTTGTTTTGTTATTTGTGTTTAAAGACTAAGGTTTCCTCAAAAAATGTCAGCTTGGCTTTAGTTAATTCGGTAGCTAAGAATAAAGGTTGTACTAAGGGTAGATGTTATATGTCAAGACGAGAGAAATATTACAAGAACATTACAAAAGCAAATATAAAGCTTTCTGCTAATTTCATGTTAGATGTGCAGATGTGCAGTCAACAAGTTGTGAATAAAACTAAGTAGTGTTTAGTTGTGCTAATCTAATCAAGTTGTAATGACTACAGCCTGGACAAGAAGGTACGCTGCAAAAAGTGATCACTAAAAAAAGTGAGGAAACCTGTTGCCTTAAAATGGTTATGTACATAAACTTCATGCGTAACTGAACAAAATGAGTTATGTGGAATTGTCATGTTTTTTCAACTATGCATGAGGTCATTTACTTAATAAAGTTAAGGCATTGAGTTTCCTCACTTTTTTAAGTTAAGTCAACTGATCACTTTTTAGGTAACACTGGGCTTGAGGCAGAACCTGATTTCACCAAGTGCAACATGTTCCTGGAACATCATTTTTGTTGATCCTGGAACAACATCTCAATCAACCAATAAGATCACAGGGACAAGTTTAGGCTTACAACTAGGGTTAGATGCTTCTACATCAGTGCTATTCACCTATCACTTCTCTCTGATTTCAGGGATAAGTTATGGGCAGTGTTATTAAGGTGATGATACACAGGGCAACTTTTTGGGCAATGTTGCTGTCAACGGGCAACCAGATTAGACACAGGGCCCACGACCGATCTAAATTATCCAGATATAAATGTATTGCCCATTTTCAATGGGAAAGTGCCCAAGCAACAACCACTCGGCAAGATTGCCCAGCAACATTGCTTAAAAAGTTGCCCTGTGTATCATCACCTTTAGGTTTAGGGGTAGTTATATTAGGACAAAATTTTCAGACAGGAATGTTGTTCCAGGAACAACAAAATATGTTGTCCCAGGAACATAACTCGGCAAAATCAGGATGTGCGGGCTTGAGGAAAGTCCTGAATTTCAGTACTAATTCACTTTTATGCCTTACCGATCCTCATGCATTTAACATATTACTCAACCAGATGATTTGCCTTAATTTCCTGTCAAAGTGATATATTTTGTGGATCTGCTGTGGTTGTCCATCTCAAAGAGAGCGTGCCAGCCGGTACAGATGCCCTCACAGCCTGCATCTCTTTGGCCTGTACCTTCTTTAAACACTGATAGCTGCATGATTTATAGCTAGACAAGACACCAGAAGCAGTATTTTGGCACAGTGTCCGAACATAATGTGTTCTAGGCAGAGACTGGGACAATGTGAGGGGAGGGGAGCAGAGTGTAATGACTCTGCCTGCCACAAGGGGGTGTGTGAATGAGTCTGTTACAGCCCCAGAGGGAGAACACAAAAAAGAGAGACAAATTCTTACATTTCTTTGGGAATCTTGATACTATCTTTTTCTCTTAGTCTCACTTTCATACTCTCCCTGCACTTTGAAATTGATTGTTTTTCTCTTCAGTTTAGATCCACAGATTAAGGGTCATTCTGCAGGGCAGAAAACACCACAGCGGTAAAACATTTCCACAGGGCCACCTGAGTTAAGTTCCAACTTCCTAACGCATCACACATGATAATATCCCTATAAACGGGCAACTGTGTGTTAGTGAGCCAGACAGGAGAGAGAGAGAGAGTCCTGACAACATCAAACCTTTGGGAGCACAGCCAGACAGATCTAACTTCCATCTGTTCAACAGGCCTCAAACCTTTCTTTCTTTCTTTCTTTCTTTCTTTCTTTCTTTCTTTCTTTCTTTCTTTCTTTCTTTCTTTCTTTCTTTCTTTCTTTCTGTCTGACTGACAGGCCTCAAGTCTTCGAGGAGCAGCTGAAAGTATAAAGGGAATCCATTTTTGATCGTGCTGATTCTCTCCGGTGAAACTCTAGAAGGCCCGACAAAAGCAAACTCAATAAAAACAAAGGAGAGTGATACCGCAGTTACTCACAAGCACAGGGATCACTCCACTGTTTTATGTTGCTGTGGTACATTCAACCTTGGCTCAAGTTCGAGCATGTTCTTTGGACTGAGTTTGAAGTGATCATCTGAAACAAGTCAAAACAAGAATTCATAATTCAGACATTTCTTGCAGTATTTTTCAACCTTCTCCTTCGTAGTGCTCAAAGACATCAGTATTGTCCATAAGTCATATTTCAAGCTCAGTTCAAAGTAGTGTTAAAGTGTCTGAGATCAGTGGTGCATATTTTGTTTTGCCTGGGGTAACAACAATAAGCGATAAAGTTGGGAATGCAAACTTATGAATTTTTAAATGCAATAAAAGACTTGAGTTATGGTCGTATTGAATTACTCGTGATAGACAGCCTTTTATTTGTATGCCGGAGAAAATGACAGTCACTTGTGAGCCTCCAGAAGACTACAGATTTGTACATCAAAACCAAACACTGACTTTTACCTTAACACATAAAATACTACAGTGCAAAGCAGAAGAAGCCAGATGAAGGTTCCAGAAAAGGCCAGAGACAAAACACAGGAACATAGGCAGGCAAAAGAGTCGGCCTCAAATTCACAACCTCACTGGGACCATCTCTTCCTCTTTCATGCAGACTAAAAGGGCATTTAACAGGAAAATGAGCTGTCCAAAAGGTCAACAAAATTTACCTTTCTGCTGACAGATCTAGATTCAAATGGAAAGCAGCCATAAAGAGAAAAGAATGAAGTGATTTTAAAAAGATGTGGGTTTGAACAAGAGGGATTATTAAGAAAGACAATGGAATGGTCATTGTTGTTAAATTATCATAGTTAAAATGGAGCAATCAGCAAATAGCAGTGTTTAATCACATTGCATCTATTGTGAAAATCGGATATGCCCTGTCCCAAATGACACCCTCAGCCCTTGCGTTCATTGTCCAAGTCTAGACTGTGATGAAGTAACGTCGCGCAGACTGTTGGGTAGTAGTCACTGTGAAGAATGCAAAAGTGTTGATTGCGCATCTCCTGGGCACCCTTCTGAATTATAAAACAACAGAAGGGACATCCTTACTGCTCAAACTCTGATCTAACTCACCTACAGTACCTGTAACCCTGAAGACCTTGATGAGCTGGTACAGGTGTATTTGATTAGGGTTGGAGCTAAACTCTGCAGGGCAGTGGCTCTCCAGGGCTGGATTTGAGGAACCCTGTCCTACTATCTTGTGGACTTCATGGACACATAAGCAAAGGCTGCAAGTCCAGATCCAATTGGGGCTAGGCTATAGATCACACAAAATCATTGCTCCGTAAATAATTCTTTTAAATAAGCATAATTAGTCATTGGCAAACTGGATGAGGCTGAGAGCCGTGGGAACGGAGCGAGGCCGGTGGCGCGAGTGTTAAGCGCCGCATCGGCTTCGAGTTCTCAAGAAGGAGCTCCGGGACCATAAAAGGAGGAGCGACGACAGTGAAGGATGAGAGAGGACCAGGCCTGGGACATTTACGTTGTGTTCTGTTTATATGGCAGTCGTCAGTGAGTGGCTGCCGCTTCACTTTACCTCATTCTTCCCTTATCAACAAACCTCTTTACAGTAATATACATAATACAATGCTTATAAAATAGATAAGGATTTTAATGCAACTCGAAGTCTTGTCTCAAGAACCTGAAAGCCAGTGTGGCATGTATTATATGATATGATGAAAAAGTTTTAAATGTACTCTACCATTCAAACGTTTGGGAATGGTAAGATTTTTTTATGTTTTTGAAGTTTCTTATGCCCACAATTAGCAAAATGGACAGAATGAGCCCTTTACCACATTAAAAGGAAAAAAGTGACATAAAGTCATGGCATAGTTTTAATGTTTTTTTTTTTTTTTTGTGACTGGGTATATTTAGGCATAAAGTCATAATTTAAAAAAATAAACAATATGGATAATAAATTCCATATCTCTGTTACTTTGTGGAGAAGAGAAAATGAGTATCCTTTAACTGAACAGAGCTGCTCACACTAAAAAGACGATTTTTTTTAGGAGATGATTATTACAAGTTTTAAAGTTATAATTTATAGACATTTTAAGAAAGAAATAATTTACCTGTTGAGAGTATGTTGACAGTCTGTGTATAGTTGTGTAGCTGAGCTCCAGAAAATCAGTAATGAGGAGGCTTTGACATTTACAGATTTGAAAAACAAAAAAGGCGGGAATAAAGAACCCTAAACTCTAACACAAAGAACCATTTCAGCATGCAAAGAGTTTTTCAGGACGATACAGTATTAAATAGAACTGTTACTGCGTGTAAAGAACCTTTAAAGAACCATCTTTTATTAGAGTGTATTTTAGTTTAAATAGAAATTTAGAAAGCAAGCAAGCAACTTTATTTAGATAGCACATTTTAAAACAACAGACGTTGCCCCAAAGTGATTTGCAACAGTGATGACATTAAAACCAACATCTAATATTACATACAACACAGCAAAAACAACTTTTTCAAAAGCTAAATAAAATAAATAGGTTTTTAAATAAGACTTAAAAGTGGCAATTGATGGAGCTCACCTCACTTGGAATGGGAGACTATTCCAGAGTTTGGGACCTACCACGGAAAAAGCACGATCTCCTTCCAAATTACTGTGAGGGACCATTAAAAGCTGTTGATCTGAAGACAAGAGAACTCAAGGAGAGTAGGGAATAAGAAGATCACTAATGTACTGGGGGGAAAGACCTGATAGTGCCTTGTAAACAAACAGGATAATTTTAAAATCAATCCTGAATTTAACAGGAAGCCAATGTAAGGATGCCAGTACAGGGGTAATATGGTCCCTCTTTCTCACTCCTGTTAAAAGCCTTGCTGCTGCATTTTGCACTAACTGCAGGCGGGCTAACGCAGTCTGGGGGAGACCGTTATATAAAGAATTACCATAGTCTATCCTTGATGAGAAAAGGGAATGAACCATAATTTCCAAATCCTTCCTGGAAAAAAGAAAGTGCTTTAATTTAGCAATTGATCTCAGATTAAAAAAGCTACCTTTAACAACAGCAATCTGTTTATTAAAGTTTGGTGATGAGTCCATAATTACCCCTAAACTCTTCATATGATCTTCAAGGTAGGTGACATGGGAGAGCGTACAATCAAAACGTCCCTTTTACTCTCATTTAATTGGAGAAGTTGTTGGAGAACCAGAGCTTAATCTCACTGTAGCATTCATGTAAAGGAACTGTTTTCTATTTTAATATATTTTAGAAAGTAACTTACTCCTGTTATGGCAGAGTCACATGATCCTTCAGAAATCATTCTAATATGCTGATTTGCTGCTCAAGAAACATTTATTATGATCAATGTTGAAAACAGTTGTGCTGCTTAATATTTTTGTGGACGCTGTGATCCTTTTTTCAAGATTATTTGATAAATAGAAAGTTCAAAATAACAACATTTCTTTGAAATAAGAATCTTTTGTAACCATGTAAAAGATCTAATTAATGCATCCTTGCAAATAAAAATAACTTTTTTTTCTTTCTGACCCAAAACTGTTGAACGGTATTCTATATCTGTACATCAGTCCACATAAGGTATACTTTAAAAGCCATTTGTAAAAGTTTGAAAACAAACAAACTGGTTGTCAGATATATCTATATCTATATTTATATATCTATATTCACACACTCAAGTTAGCTTTATAGTTGTCTGTTTGATGACTCGTGCTGTACTTGAGTCATCCAAAAACATCCCAATCTACTTAACCTCTATGTCCACCCGCTGCACTGCTATAAGCACGGCTGATTCAGGTGTTTTGAAAGCTGCCAATATGAAAACTGTTATTTGAGGAGGGCTGTAAAAAGCACTGATTTTCTGACAGAAAGAAAGGTTATGAGAGGAAGAGAGGGACTTAGCTGTTTCCCAGAGTGCATCACTCTAAATTGAGAATTGAGGGTTATGGTCTCAAATTCTCCCTCCAGAGAGGCCACTTTGAGACTTGGGATCCAAACCCCTCAACATCAGACATCCTGCAGAAACAAACTGACTCATCTGTGCCTGCCAATCCAGCCTATGCTGCCCAGTAACCTCTTTACAACACTACACACTCAAGAGAGGACCGAGGAACAAAAGTAAGGCATTATGGATATTGATTCCCCACATATTCCATTTTCAGCTCCAAGGAAACTAAACTGTGAAAATGAGTTAAAATACTTTCTCTCAAATATCTTCATAGTTCCCAACCATTAGCATCTAGCCTGACATTTCAGAGTAATTGCATGTACACTTCTCAAAATATTCACACAGGAATTACAGTAAACACAAAATGTCACAACAACCTACATCAAATTATGAAAGCTTCATCAGATATACATCAGGTTTCTTTTTTTTTTTTTTTACTAAAAGAAATGACATATAAAACAGATAATTGATGGAAACAAATAAAATACTTATTTTTATACTACACACTACTTAATGCAGCCTGACTTATTGTATGTCAAAAAAGATGCACCGTCTGGAGAAATCATCCTAAAAATTCAATCAAACCATCCCCATGGTGTGTGTGTGTGTGTGTGTGTGTGTGTGTGTGTGTGTGTGTGTGTGTGAGTGAGTGAGTGAGTGTGTGTGTGTGTGTGTGTGTGTGTGTGTGTGTGTGTGTGTGTGTGTGTGTGTGTGTGTGTGTGTGTGTGTGTGTGTGTGTGTGTGTGTGTGTGTGTGTGTGTGTGTGTGTGTGTGTGTGTGTGTGTGTGTGTGTGGTCAGACACACAAATGAGAAGACTACAGTTAAGTCTCTATTGATTCCTGCTATGCTCTTAAAGGGATAGTTCATACAAAAATTTGAATTATGTCGCCCGTGGAACACAAAAGAAGTCAAATGCATATTGTCAAATGTCAAGGAAAGTCAATCATATTGTTTGTGAGTTCAAAATATCTTCATTTGTGTTCCACAGAAGAAAGAAAGTCAAATGGAATGGCACGAGGGTGAACATGAACTACCATAGTGCTGAATAGTCTGATAAAACGTCATTATCACTTGAGTCACTTGGCGAGCAGTATGGCCGTTTGTTTTGTGAAAACTTTGTTTTCTTCTGTTTGTTTGTATCTGCTTCTTTTGGATCTAAGAATGGATAACGAAGTAAAAAGATGTAGCACATCGCCAACAAAGACTTACTACAGATACTACTGTGAAAGCTGTGCAGCTGAACAAACATGTCAACAAAACATGCCCATTAAGGCCTTAATAAAAAGTGACAGCGTTACAGGCCAAACAGTACCAATAAACAGTCTAGCTGCAGCTAACAGCCTCAGCAAAAATACAGTAAACACAGATATAGCTGCGCCTCTAGAGAAACATCTGAGCATCCCTAGTGTCCTGTCATGAAGTCTTGAGCTCTCTGTAAGGGTTCTCCAAGGGGTCAGGTGGACCGAAAGCATTCAATTAGATAGAACTCACTAACAGGCTAATGAAGATCTCTCCGATATGACTTAAAACAGCTTGTTCTGTTCCTTAATAACCAACAGTCCAATAGATGACATGATTGATACACAGAAGCATTTTCATCAATTAGACTTAAGGATGAGACGGTATCATAAAATACAAACTTTAAGATTTGTCTCGTGAACATGTCCTTCCATAAAAGGTAAATATAATTGTATATTTATAGGACAATATAAATGTGATAAAAAAGCAGACTAAAACATCTGCAAGAAGAGTGGAATTGTACCTCTCTCCCCCAGTGATGTGCATCACTTGCTTTTAATTGAAAAAGAGACAATTGGTTTTGCATTAATCTGTCATTCCCAGAGGAAAATTAACTGAAAAAAATTAGCAACAAATTGGAAATAGACAATACTCCTTAAAAACAAGAAAACAAACAAACAGATCAAGTAAATAACAACTTTGAAAAAACTGATGGCGCACAAGCACACACACATTCAGACAGTAATGGTACTTAAACAGAGGGCAGAGGAGAATCCCGCAGGCTCCGCTAGGTGTTTGGCAGTGAGGGAGGGTTTTAGATAAATGACGCTGCCCAGGAGCAGTGCCCTGGGACATGGCCCCAGCCTGCCCCCTGCCTTTCCCTGGCTAAATGGGCCGTTTCTGGGATGCCGGGGGCACAAGCATATGCCACCAAATCCCTAGTGAGGTCTAGCAGAGAGTAAACAGAGACTCTGCTAATGGAAGACTGCCTGCTTCTGACCTTCAACTGATCTCTCCTCTGCTCTCTCTTTTTCTCGCAGTCTCAGTCTTGCTCTCCTCAGTCTTCTCAATCAAAATCACTCTCTGTCATTATTTCCAAGTCTTCACTTAAAACTCTTATTATATAATTTCTTGCATAGATGATGAATTAAGCTTCAAACTGAAATTTAGGTAGACTTTGTTTATATGATCATGCAAACAACATTCTACCAGTATAGAGAATATTCTGGACACTCAATGAGAGGAAATGCACAGAAACACCAAACACCAAAATTGCATATACATTTATAAATCCAGACACATTCAGACAGGGCAACTCCACTGTGTGGCTGAACCTTCATAAACAGCAAACTGGAAGCATTTAATGGTGCACACCCAAAGCTAATGTGCAGCTTGGACTAAATAAGATGTCTGAGAGCAGAAATAGGCCTGGTCCTGTTGTTGATGCTGTCAAGAAAACCCACAACATACTTATGTTGTTCTGTTTTATACTTTTCTGCAAGGGAATAACCATATTTACTTCACTGACCACACACACACACACAGACGTGTTTAGTGTGACTTTGGCATTGCTTTATGCTGTCATTGTTGTCAACGTGAAAGTTGAAAAAAGTTGAAAAACTGTCGTGATGAGATAAAACGGTTAAAACTGTATCCAATGTTCACTGTCACATTGTCCTGGGCCAATTCAGTCATTTCATCACATTTATCTCCATTTTACAAGCATATTTTAAGTCTTTCTATCGTTTCAGATTGGGCATATGTTTCATACAAGGGTAAAAAATGGGGATTATGGGAAAATTGAGTCCTGACCTACTTCTGCCCTGATAGTGTGCTAGTAGATAAGAGAGTCTAAAACAGAAATGACAGTCTGATATGTCATGGTGAGAGTGAGGAGAGCAGAATGTGAGAGCTAAATCGGAGTATTAGAGGCCTCGGGCAACAGAGATGAATCAGTGCTTTCCAAAGGCCTTCTAAACTCAGAATGGAACGGAGCAGAAAAAATGAATCACTTTATACTGGTAAATGTGTCTATACAATAGGCATTGTATAGACACAATATTGTAATGGCAAAACAGTTGTCAGCAAATACAGTAAGCGGTGTCATTGATGCGTGTATTGTGTGAGGATTATCTGCTGGACAATAAATTCACTTGATGTACTGTAACGGTCATATCAAAAAGATGTGGATAATGACTTAACAGAGTTTATGAATTAATGAGAGTACAGTGTTTACGCATGTATAATGTCCCCTAAAAAAATTTAGACAATTAAGTCACACTTAATGATTGAATTTAAATGTCAGTGTCATTAAAAGCTAACCCTTTTTTTCTCCTCTGAGGAAGGGAATTTAGGTGTTAAATAAAAAATCTGAATTATTTATTGCATTACAGTAAGTAAAAAATATCAAAAATAATGATTTTAGACATTTCTCAGAACTAATTTAACTTGAAGTTTAAAAGAAAGTATCTAAATACATTTTCTCTTCATTTTAATTTCTATTAGAATATGATGTAATATAATATAATATAATATAATGTTATTAATTTTATTGTATTGAAGCAAATTTGCTTCCTTTGAAATGTTTCTGTATGTTATGTGTGTGTATATATATATATAGAGAGAGAGAGAGAGAGAGAGAGAGAGAGAGAGATAGAGATAGATAGATAGATAGATAGATAGATAGATAGATAGATAGATAGATAGATAGATAGATAGATAGATAGATAGATAGATAGATAGATAGATAGATAGATAGATAGATAGATAGACAGATAGATATTTAGAAGTGTGATACTTCATTTTTAATTGTGAGTCAGGTGTATATTTTGGTGTCACTGTACAAGCAAATGCATGCACATACACTTATCTGCAACACAGTAAAGGCAAATGCAAACATTATACAATCTATTGTGTGATATAATTTTTCTCTGGCACAAAGCTATCCCTACATTCTTTGGAGAGTCCTGGGTGGGTATGAGGTTTATTCAAAAGCTCATAAAACACAAGGGGGTCATATTTAATTGTAAGGGGATAGAAGATGAGACCGGCCTAATTATCTTTATAGGTTGACAGTAATATTTCATGTAAGTTGGGTGAGGGCCCATGCCAGTATGCCTGGCGGGTATGATTTGGGGAGATTTATGAGGAGTGGATCTGTGCCAGGTCATGTGCCCACAGCAATTTCTGCTGTCTCTAGACCGACAG